>NW_026931089.1:0-95000 GCF_032062105.1 Saccostrea cuccullata | reverse complement strand
TGGCAAACATGTACATGAAGTTTTTTCCCTAAAAAAATGTAGACTGATACATGTATAGCAAAAAACTTGTATCTCTTAATAAATGCAGTTTTTGGAACTTGTGTCCAATCCCTTTGACATATTGTCAATAAAATATGTTCAAAATAAACAAATGCATCTACATGCACCTTATCAACAATGATTTAGGCAAAGGATAAAGGTACATGTATATGTTACGATTATTACATTCTGTGATTCTAAACTTTTGCGTACTGGATTTTTCATTATAGCTACAGTATCCATTCATAAACCCAAAGAAAAAGTACAAGAAGGACAAAAAGAATTCTGGTGTGGCACATATTACACAGATCAAGGTATAATGTTGATTGTGTGTGTAATATTTACAATTGTTCTTCATTTGTTAATTTTTTTTCACTTGTGCATAATGTATAATATATATTAATTGTCAAAATGCATTGTCATGAATACTACGGTCCATGCCTTTTATGATTTAGAACTCAATCCCAAGAGGCTCAATCAGTATTTCAGAGTATTGACATGGGTCTCTGTTAACCAATTTAAAAGTAGATGTACTGACAGCTACTGCTTGAGAAGCCAATTAAAGTAGCAGATTGGAAATGTTTAATTTTAATTAGATTGGGTTTCACTTATTTATTGTTCTTCTTAATTAGCTTTTCAGAATGCCAAACTTTCTTGAATTCATTTATGGTGGAATGCAGATTAATTTTACAGTAAGTATCCAGTGCTGGGTATTCCACAAATTTCCGGAGAATTAAGCAGGGAATTAAGCTATACATTTACATGTACATGTATATTTAAAGTGAAAAAGCAAAGCATCCATAATCCTTTTAAGGAATCTTTTGACTAATGCTTGATATCCATCTTTTAAAATTCTTGGCACCTGTAATGAGGTCAGATTTTTGTCATAACATTTCATCTTTATCCTAGATGAATTGGTCTTTTCTAATTTTTAGGTGGGTGTGGATTTTACGGGATCTAATGGGGATCCCAATCATCCAGACTCCCTTCACTTTGTTGATATGGCTGGTAATCCCAACCAATACATGCAGGCTATAATGGCCGTGGGATCTGTGTGTCAGGAATATGACACGTAAGTCAATTGTGAATTTACAGTGAAACCTGTCTAATCCGACATGCACTGGGAGACAAATTTTGTATCAGAAAAGACAAGGTGTTGGATAACACAGTGTTAAGATGATGGAAAATTGTAAATTCAGAATAAAAATAAAAGTAATAGATAACAGATAAGAAAAAAGCTGTTTAAGGCTACATTTTTAGGTAATAACAAAGGAAGGGAAGACAATTGATACCTTAAAATTTCTATAAAGAATTTCATTATATTTTGATTATTTAGGGACAAGTTATTCCCTGCTCTTGGATTTGGAGCAAAGATTCCAGATGGGACAGTTTCAATGGAGTTTGCTCTGAATTTCAACCCCACAAATCCCTACTGTGCTGGCAAGTGTTACATTAAAGTATACTGTAGATCACTAAATTTTCACGACACCTTATTTTCGCAAGATAGTCATTGACCCTTGATTAGCGAGACAAAATTTTCACGAATTACGGTTATTGTTCTGTATAATATTAAGGAATGCCATTATACGTGAGAATTAAATTTTCACAAGCACACTGTCTCGCGTAATTACGCGAAAATAAAGTTCTCACGAATAAAAAGTGATTTACAGTAGTGTATAAGGTTCAGTGATTTTGAAGAGGCTAGGAATCCTGCTTTAATGTGTCAAGGATATATCAACATCAGAATATGAAAGTATTAGATTTTAATCTTTTTAGGAATAAATGGTGTAATTGAAGCTTACAGAAATGCAATCCGGAATGTCCAGTTGTGGGGTCCCACCAATGTGGCCCCTATTATTTACCATGTGGCCAGGTTTGCTGCTCAGGCCCAGAAGGAGGAGCCAGACAGAGGGGCACATGTTGGTATTTCAGGCTTTTAATCAAAGATATTTTTAAAATTAATTTAAATTCAGGCTTGTTTTGTGATTCTTGTGATATTCTTGGCAAAACTTTTGAATGGAGGATTTAAGAGTGAATGCAATGCACTTTCACAAACTTGTTAATTTGTGTTAATCAAATACTGGCAAGTGTAATTTGACAAATGACAACATTAAATATGTAAATTTACAAAATAAATCCTTTTACAGGCCTACTATGTGCTGCTCCTGTTGACTGATGGCATTATAACAGACATGGACCAGACCAGGGACGCTATCGTCTATGCCTCAGGGCTACCTATGTCCCTCATCATTGTGGGGGTGGGGGATGCTGACTTCTCCGACATGAATTTCCTGGATGGGGATAGTGGCGTTCTGAAGGGAACTAATGGTAGACCAGCAGAGAGAGACATTGTTCAGTTTGTTCCATTCAGAGATTTTCAGAAATTTGGTGTAAGTTAATTCAATACATGTATTTGCATTCCAATTCTAGCTCTTTTAAGTTTGAAGTCTGATGTGAGCTTTTCTCTCATTAAAAACTGTGCAGTGTCTATCTCATACATGCCAACTTTCCCAATTTAGGCGGGATCCTCCCGATTTTACCCTTTCATCCCGCCTTCCCGATCGGGAGAGAAAAATTGACCCAATTTCCCGATTTGAAAAAAATTCAGATTTTAAGTTTCCCTACCGCCGAATTTTGTCAATCGGGATAAGAATATCAGAGTTGTTTATTCAATGCACACAGATAAGTCTTATTGTTTACTTAGCATGCAGTTAATTAGCCACAGGAAATCACTTCTCGCTTCAACGCACACACTGCTGTCCAGGTACAGGTAGCTTATAGCCTGGAGCAGTTAGGGGATTAAATTTTCAGTTTGAAGGGGTATGCAAAGTGAAACACATAGATTAATGGCTTAATTATTAGTCATTGTATTAAAAACAAAAATTAAAGTCAATATAATGATAATCAAAGAATAAAATTGGAATCCAAAAAGATCGTTTTTTTTTTGAAAACGAAAGTAGAAAATTTCAAAGCATATATAGCTGCTGATTTTAACTGCTAATAATAAAAATATTGTATACTTTGTCAATTTAAAAAAATATTGAAAATAATTAGATTAAATAATAATCTCACTGAATCCCCCCCCCCCCCCTTCTCCCATAGATCATACTCATATTGTACATTGTATTTCTTTGTTCACATGTATGTCAATTTAAGGAAATACCAGAGACCCATATTTCACTGCCAAGACTGCAAAAGCTCATCATGTTCATGATGTAGTCTTTTACAATTTTAATTTTTTCTTTGGGATGGGTGGGGGTGGAGCTTTTGTTAAAAAATTAATGATTTAATTAGGCCTATTTTTCCAAATTGTTAAAATTTTGTGTGTGAGATAAAATTAATTATGCACTGTCTATATACTTACTAATAGAGAATAAAGTGACACTTGATTTTAAGGGTACATACCAGAAACAAAATGTAAATTAATAAAACAGAGTGACAACTATTATAAGCAAAGATATATAAATTTGGAAAAATAAAACTTTAATTTGTATTGTTTTATTTGTGCTGTATTAATAAGTGATATCAATATTATAATTTAAAAAAAGTATTTCATAATCATTTATTTTCACGACAAAATGTCGCGAATTTAAAGCTTTGAAAATTGTCGTCACGCGCAAAATCCCCCATGGGAATTTTCAAAAGTTGGCATGTATGCTATCTATCCTATCCTTTGCTTTTTTATCTGTGAAATTTTTTTTTTAAATTTCAGATTCAAAACCACTAGCTGGGCCAAATTTAACTAAACTTAATTGACACAAAGCTTCCTTTATTAAAGTACTAATAATTTGGTTGAGTATTCAAATTTTTGAGATCGATTTTGAACAAATTTTTTGCAGTCTAGTGGTGCTGATTTGGCAAAACAAGTGTTGGCAGAGGTCCCACAACAGGTGGTCAAGTACTACACGATGAGAAACATCGGTCCGAAACAGCGGCCAACTTATACAGAAAGTGGGCAAAAATACTCAACTACGCCATCAATTTAATACCGTAACAAAACTACGCCATCAATGAAATGAATATGTGCAATAATCAAAAATAGTAGTATTTTCATTTTATTTGATCCCTTTGTGCTAATGTAATTTTTTTCTATTAAGGGTAATTGATAGATATCTTAAATTCTGTTGATGATTTATTTTTTAAAAATGAGTTAAATAATAGTTGTAGCTTCTATACAGAGAAAGAATTTAATGATTAAATACTATGCAATTATATTGAGCAAAATTTTTTAGGATGTGTTCATTGTTACTGTTTATACATTTTTAAAAATATATATGTGCATTTTGTGTTTTTTTTAAATTTTTCTTGCAATATTAAACCCTTTGAAAAATACAAGTTACTATTTTTAACAACTTTTAAAAATTAAATTATCTATATACAATGTACATGTATATTTTTTAGTAGATTTTATCGTAACATTTTTTCTTCAATTCAGACATGCATTTAATTTTTATTTGTATAATACATGTAGTGTTGTGCTTTGTGTGCACGATGCCTAAATCTCAGTATCAGTACCTGATACTGTGTACTGGGATATTTTCGCCCCAGGTTGTTTTGCTCTCTCACAATCACAAACAAATCTGCCCTGTTTTAAAATTCCCCAGTCATAGTTTTGTTGAAGAAATTATAATGTATTCTTTGAATTCGCCCTGTTTTAAATTCACCCAAATAAGGGAAGAGCAAAGGGCAAAACGAAAAAAAAAACGGGTGTGAAAATTTCCCTGCATACAGTAGTTAATTGACATATTATTTTGTGGCAAGTCATTGCATTAATAATGTAAATTTAAGATGTTTAATTTTAGTAAATTCATGGGGTGCATGAACGACAAATTTATGCCTGCATATTTATCTTTTAAGTGCTTAAGCACTTCATGAAAACAGCTGATGTAAGGCATCATAGTTCCTGTTTTCATGAATTTTCAAAAATTATAAATTCATTTGTTAAATGTTGAAGATTCAAGTTTTAGCTTCCTGTCAGAGATAAATTTTCACTTGGGCTTTTCCGGACTGTAAACTGTTTGATACAATATTTACTTTTGTATAAGGAAGGTGACTTGATAAAATAGATCATCATTTGGCTCATATCCTTGTGAGCTGTTGTACAGTGCATACTATATTTATATACTGTCATTATTATAAAAATATTTTTAAAAGTGGGTTTTGCAGAAATATTCGCCTGCATTATATTAAAGTACATAGGCATAATGTACCTCAATATTTATGAGCCGAAGGCTCAAGTGAGCTTTTCTGATCAAAATTTGTCTGTTTTCTGTCGTTGTCGTAGTCGTTGTCGTCGTCGTCGTTGTCGTCGTAAACTTTTCACATTTTCATCTTCTTCTCAAGAACCACTGGGACAATTTTAACCAAACTTGGCACAAAGTATCCTTGGGTGAAGGGGAATCAAGTTTGTTCAAATGAAGGGCCACGCCCTTTTCCAAGGGGAGATAATTATGAATTAGAGAAAAATTAATGGCATTTTTAAAAAATCTTCTTCTCAAGAATCACTGGGCCAGGTAAGGTGAAACTTATGTGGAATCATCCTCTGGTAGTGTAGATTCAAGTTTGTTCAAATCATAACCCCCGGGGCAAGGGTGGGGCCAAAATGGCCGACCCAAGTTTTACATAGGAATATATAGGAAAAATCTTTAAAAATCTTCTTCTCCAGAACCACTGGGTCAGGAAAGGTGAAACTCATGTGGAATCATCCTCAGGTAGTGTAGATTCAAGTTTGTTCCAATCATGATCCCCGGGGCAAGGGTGGGGCCAAAATGGCCGACCCAAGTTTTACATAGGAATATATAGGAAAAATCTTTAAACGTCTTCTTCTCAAGAACCACTGGAACAGGAAAGGTGAAACTCAAATGGAATTATCCTCAGGTATTGTAGATTCAAGTTTGTTCAAATCATGACCCCCGGGGCAAGGTTGGGGCCAAAATGGCTGACCCAAGTTTTACATAGGAATATATAGGAAAAATCTTTAAAAATCTTCTTCTCCAGAACCACTGGGCCAGGAAAGATGAAACTCATGTGGAATCATCCTCAGGTAGTGTAGATTCAAGTTTGTTCAAATGATGACCCCTGGGGCTAAGGTGGGGCCAAAATGGCCGACCCAAGTTTTACATAGGAATATATAGGAAAAAATCTTAAAAAATATCCTTCTTCTCCAGAACCACTGGGCCAGGAAAGATGAAACTCATGTGGAATCATCCTCAGGTAGTGTAGATTCAAGTTTGTTCAAAACATGACCCCTGGGGCTAGGGTGGGGCCAAAATGGCCCACCCAAGTTTTACATAAGGATATATCGGGAAACCTTTTAAAATCTTCTTTTCAAGTACTTCAAAACTATGATTAGTGTTATTTATATGGAATCATCCTCAGGTAGTGTAGATTCTAGTTTGTTCAAATGATGAACGCCTGGGGGGGGGGGGGGTTAAATTCAAGCCCAATGTGCTCAGGTGAGCGCTGTGGCCCCTGGGCCTCTTGTTAATTCTCTAGATAAGCTCCCTTTGATAATTGTGAGCTCTTCAATGAGAAAGATAAAAACTTTTATGTTTTTCATTTTACATGACTGTAAGGAGTATAAACATGTAGTCTTTTAGAGGTACCATGATAGTGTATTCACGCAATTTGAAAAACGCCAAGAAATAAAACTTAAAAAATTGTATCCCCTAATATCTTACAGGTACATATTCCTAATAAATCAACGTTTTTTGTAAACTACTAGCTTTACATGTACAGATGCTTTGTTACTGTAATGAATCTTTTTTTCCTATTTATCTTTTCTAACTCTCAGGGCTTAGAACATATCCATTTCAATTTATATACATGTACATACCGGTAATATATTCTTTCTTTGAAATAAAGTTTTCCTTTTAAGATCCCTATTTTATTTTTAATTCATTCCAATAAAAAGGTTTTTATGTAGGGAAAAAATTAAGTCAATTTACTTTCAGACTGTTTTAACCATATCATGACTCCTCTTCCACGAAGAAATATTTTGGCTTTATTATTAATTATTGTTTTCTGTCTATAGCTATAGCCATGCGATGAATCAAGGTTTTATTTCAAAGGTCAAGGCCACTGGGCAGTTATGCACAGACCTTAGCTTTATCTCCTTTTAAAGTGACAGTGATTTCTTAGACTAGTTTGCCAAAAAATCATATTTGAGATTAACTCCCCTTTATTTCCCCTTCTCAGTAAATGCATTATGCAAGGAATGGGTCTTTTTTTCTAATGCTTGTATTGATCACCTCATGCAACATGCATATAATAAAATCTAAAGAATTTGATTTTAGCTACAAAAAGATACGAAAAGTATTATATTAATGCATTTAAAGTTTTGAAATTTATTGCATGTAGATCCAAATAATGAAATTTATAATATTTTTGCCACAGACTGTGTGAAAGTCAAAGTTTAAAGTGATTTTTTTCTGCATGACATATATTTTTATCATTTTAAGAACATTCATTTTATCATCAAGTTATTGAGGTAACTTTCTTCTACGATGCGCTGATGAGAGAGCGAGTGAAAAACTATTGCGCAATAACGCTAGGCCACGCCCCCTTGTCATTTGTTTACGTCTCGACAAGACCGCTTATGTATCTACAGAAGAAGGAGGGAACGGTTTAACGAAGTCCACAGGTATTGATTATACGGTATCAATTATTACAGTGTATTGTATGTATTATTATATAAATTTATTAAAGGTTAATTTCCAACTATTGGTTCTAAAGAATTTGATATTTAAGAAATCGATTTACTGTTCGAATTTCCTCTGCTTGATTTGTATCAAAATACATATATTCCTCGATCATTGAATTGTTGACAGATTCATGGCAATAACTTCATTAAGCTTAATTTTACTACATAGCTTTATTAAGCTATTCAATATATATGTACAATGATCATGATGATTGTCGAACTACTAGTACTTTGAGTAGCTGAATCAAAAATTCATTACAAGTTCTACAAGACAATGGTATACACAGGGAATTCTGCTGTATCATGTATTTACCATTCACAAATTGACTGTATAAATGTAGAGCAATGATCAAAGTACTGGATATTTTTTTATTAATCATTTGCTTACAAATTAATACTCTCAATCAAAAGCATATATATTTTGCCTGGGCTGCAGTCAAGTTTAGGATTGGCCACCATAGCTGTGCCTTTTTATGCATGTACATACAAATGACAACAATACATGTACTTTGTTTGTGGAGAACTTGATAAATATTTCCTCCCTTATTCAGAGCAGGGGATTAATCTCTGTTTTATCAAGTACAGGGAAGTATCTACTTGGGGAGGATAGGTGAAGACAACAATTCACCTCCTGTTTCCTGTTCTTTCAATCTTTTTGATAACAATCTACAGTATAGATCCACATCTAAATGTGTATGGTTTCTCTAATTGATAAAATTGAAAAATAAAGCTGAGCCTGTATTTCTATATCATTTATGTACATGAACATAGGTTTCTTGTCTACCTATATCTGTTACTGATTCATAATTTTGTGTTACATATTTTTAAAAGTATCTCCTGTATTCAGATGAACATATACCTTAAGTTAATTAAAACCTATTCCAGCAGGCAGCAGAAAGCTTCTTCCATCATAAGGCCAAAAGAAAAAATACTCTTGTTTCCTGTCCCCTGACCCCAAAAAATAGGGTAGGTAGGTAGGGAAAAAATTTTATTTTGAGAAAAAATTTTATTTTCAAAATTCAATGAATGCAGGACATATAGCATAATAAAAATAAAACAGTATGTTAACAGTTTACAAAGCAAGTTTGTTTTTTTTTTATTTTTATTACTTGTATACATCTTGATGGAAAGATGCGTGGTTCCATCCTCAGGTGGATCCTCCTTCATCAGCTGTTTCGGCGCTGTCCACTACAGCCTCCAGAGGTGCGCCGACTGGGGTGATCAAGTCCCAGCCTGGAACCACTTGGCTCTACATCACTGCTGTACTAATTCAGTGTCTGTCTTACTGTTGTTTTTCACATCACTGCTGTTCTACCTTTACTGTCTATCTCACTAATGTTTATTGTCTTTCCACTTATCTGCTCTTCTTCTCCACAACCACATGGACGCTGATACAGATTCCCTAAATGCTCTCCACATAGACTGTCCCACGAATCCTCTACAACCCACTTCCACTGCAAAAAACCAGACCTTCCATCCGTTCTGCTGACAATCTTTCAGTAGGTCTTGGTACTTAAGATTTTTCCTTTCATATGCATCCTCCATCCTTTCTTCCCATGGCAAAAAAATAATTGTCTGTCTTGTAGCCATTGAAAAGTAAATCCGGCCTCTTGTTTGTGGCTATTATTTCCGGCGGAAATACTAATCTTTCCTTAAGGTCTACCCGCATCTGCCAATCTGTGCTGTCCCCAAGAGACCACTTCCTTCAACTTGAGCTTTATGTCCCTTTTCACCTTCTTTCACAAAGTTGACGAATCTCAGGCTCTCTGCGTTCTTCTTTGGCCTTTTAATACCTTTCTCCAAGGTGTCAGCTATACTGGCTAGAACTCTATCATGTCTCCAAGTGTATCTCTCATCTTTCAAAGCCTCTGAGCATGCTGATAATATGTGCTCCAAGTTTGCTGGTCTACCACAGAGGACACAATTTGGAAATGTTGCCAGGTTAGTTGGGCTGGGAAGAACATCATAAACTGATTTCAGCTTAAACTGAAGTCTGAATGGTTCCATCTTCCAAATATCATTCCATCCCAACTTCACTTAATAAAGATTTATAAAGTAAAGGTAAGCTGTACACTTGTGATGTATTATTAGTTCTATAAATATTGTTGGTCGACTTTAGTATTTCAGGAAAATAGCTCCCCAAAATGAAAATGTAATGAAAACTTTTAGGGTCGGAGGGTAAAATGTAGGGTAGGTCAGGTGACAGGAAACAGGAGTATATTTTATTTTGGCCTAAGCTTAAATGTATCTGTGCTACCAGATTTGTTCCTTTCCTATATACAACTATTGGTCAGGATTGAATATTCAAGGCTCTTCACAGAATCATATTATTTTGCAGATAAAATGAATCCCTATCCACCCCAGCTAGGTGGTACTGATCGAGGGCCTGTTTCTCGGGTGGAACTTCGTATAGAGTGTAAAGCCCTGAAGAAAAAGGATGAGTTCTCCAAGTCAGATCCATGTGCAGCGATATACATGCTGAATAGAAAGAGTCAGAAATGGGAGGAAGTAAGTTTATACAGCGTTGTCCCTAGGACAGAGGGAAGGGGGAGGGGGGGTTCTCACCTATAGTGATGTAATCCCCCCATTAATCTGATATTCCCCCCTCAAAACCAAATGTTAAGAAGTGATATGTGTACTATGTCTTGTTATATCCTTCTCTTTCTTAAGATTAACTTCAATAATTACATGTATTATTGACAGCTTGGTGAACAAGTTTTGTACTTTGGGAAGTTTTTCAGACAAAAATTTATTAAAGTGTAAGTAAAGTTTGATTTTTAGAGCATGTCTTTAAGGGATACATGCGGACCTTTTTGGAGATAAATTACATAATTACATATCAAAAAGAAAAATATAGAATATTTACACACAGATTAATTTACTTTCACAACAAAAAAGAGGGAACAATTAATTTAGTTGGTTAAAGTGTTGTGGTATACACAAATGCATGGATTTCAAAGCCTGATTTGAATCTTTTTTTCATGTGTTGGAATATAACATAAAATGTCATAATGAAATATTGAAGCATCTCATACATATATTTCTTTCAACAGCTTGGGAGAACAGAGTTAATAAAGAACTGCCATGACCCGAAGTTTACGCGGGCTTTCAAGGTGGACTACTTCTTTGAGGAAGTTCAGAAAGTGAAAGTAGAGGTGTATGATCTGGATAATGAAACAGCGACCCTCGAAGATGATGATTTTTTGGGCAAAATTGAATGTAATCTAGGGGAGGTAAGTCATACAAGACTTGTCTTGTTCAATTTATACTATTGGGAACAGAAATTTTTCAGTATTGTTTAAGAGTGTTGATCTTATTTCAGTAAAACTTGAAACATAATCAATTACTAAAATACAAATGTACATATATTGTTTTTCAGATAGTTTCCAGGAATCCGTACTCAGGGCCTCTTTTGAAGAAGGATGGGAAACCTATGGGAGGATCCACAATTTTTGTATGAAACTTAAATTTAATTGTTCTTGCTCAACTTTAAAAATGCAGAAAATGTCCACTGTAGCGAAAGTAGATTTCAATTAAGTGCATCATTTTAAACTCTTTTCCTCCTAATTAATTTAATTCCACAATTGGAGACAATGGTATTTGTATTGGTAACTTGCTATTCTAGATTTCAGCACAAAAAATCACAGGATGTAGTTTGAACTTGACATGTCTATTCCTTTATAAGTAGTAAATCTTTGTAATGAGTAGCTAACCATCTGTGACTGTCATATTAATATTAACACACTGCTGACTTTTTGTAGATTAGATCAGAAGAGGTAAAGGAAGGAGGAGAGATGGTTCACATGAAGTTCAGTGCCACCAAACTGGACAACAAGGTTTTCTTCATCTTCATTTTTATTTTTTTTAAAGAAGACGGTACGGTTTAAGCTTTATTGTGCCCTAAAAATTCAATGTTCTTAAAAAGTTGTGAAATTGGTTTTAACAATAGTTGAGTAGATGAATATGATAAATCATTAAAGAATATGGCATTAAGAAGAGCCTTTCTTGAAAATATGACGTCATTAATTTGGTACATTTTTAAGTTTAATGCAGAAAAGCTTCAAAATGTCTCGTTTTTCTGCTAATTTTCCTTTAGAAAATAGTGTCTGCCACCGTCGCCCGCTTTAATTTTTGGATATATTATGCAAACAGCTATGAAAAATCATATATCTCAAAATCTTTCCGGGCGACGGTGGCAGAGTATGTTTTCTGAAAGAAAATTCCACTGAAAATTGATGTCTTCTGCAACTTTTTAAGAAAATACGGGAAAATGCACAAGTTAATGACGTCACATTTGGCATTTAGGAGGTTATATGAGAAAAATCATTTGTGTATTCTTACTGCAGAGAATTCCTATGATTCAGAAAGAATTAATTTTAATTTCTAATATCACTTTCATATTTTAGAAAAATATAGGGCTTTATTTGTATTGAAACTGTACCTTCTTCTTTTTAGCTTACCTGAGCCGAAGGCTCAAGTGAGCTTTTCTGATCAAAATTTGTCTGTTGTCGTTGTCGTCATCATAAACTTTTCACATTTTCATCTTCTCAAGAACCACTGGGCCAATTTCAACCAAACTTGCTACAAAGTATCCTTGGGTAAAGGGGATTCAAGTTTGTTCAAATGAAGGGCCACGCCCTTTTCCAAGGGGAGATAATTATGAATTATAGAAAAATTATGGCATTTTTAAAAAATCTGCTCAGGAACCACTGGGCCAGAAAAGATGAAACTCATGTATAATCATCCTCAGGTAGTGTAGATTCAAATGTGTTCAAATCATGACCCCCGGGGGTAGGTTGGGGCCAAAATGGCAGATCAAAGTTTTACATAGGAGTATATAGGAAAAATCTTTAAAAATCTTCTTCTCAAGTACCACTCGGCCAGGAAAGATGAAACTCATGTGGAATCATCCTCCGGTAGTACCTACCTACCTACCTAGTCCTTGTTGCACCCGGAGGCGCATAGGGCAAGGACTAGGGATTTCCATTCCTCTCTGCTCTTAGCTATCTTCTCTGCCTCAGGTAGTATAGATTCAAATTTCTTCAAATCATGACCCCCGAGGGTAGGGTGGGGCTAAAATGGCCGATCAAAGTTTTACAAAGGAATATATAGGGAAAATCTTTAAAAATCTTCTTCTCAAGAACCACTGGGCCAGGAAAGATGAAACTCGCGTGAAATCATCCTCAGGTAGTGTAAATTCAAGTTTGTTCAAGTCATGACCCCTGGGGGTAGGGTGGGGCCAAAATAGCTGATCAAAGTTTTACATAGGAATATATAGGAAAAATCTTTAAAAATCTTCTTTTCAAGTTCCATAGGAACAGGAAAGATGAAACTCAGGTGGAATCATCCTCAGGTAGTGTACATTCAAATTCTTCAAATCATGACCCCTAGGTTAGGGTGGGGCCAATATGGCCGACCAAAGTTTTACATAGGAATATATAGGGAAACCTTTTAAAATCTTCTTTTCAAGTACTTCAAAGTCATGATTAGTAATATTTATATGGAATCATCCTCAGGTAGTGTAGATTCTAGTTCATTCAAATCATGATCCCCTGAGGGGTTAAAATTCAAGCCCCATCCCCTCCCAACCTCAGTAAACTTTCAGTTCTGATCTGGTATGTGTTTTTTCCTAGCCGATGTGGTCAGGTGAGCACTGTGGCCCCTGGGCCTCTTGTTTATTTGGTTATAGATATTATTGAGTGCATTACAGTACCACTCAATCTCAACAAAGAACTCATTACCACAATATACTATGCATAGCAGCTATATTTATAAGTATAAAGAATTAATTCATAAAATTTTTACAGGACTTTTTGGGGAAGTCTGATCCTTATCTAGAAATCTCAAAGAAAGCATTGGATGGATCTTGGCAGGTTGTTCACAGAACAGAGGTATGGCTCCTTTATTGCCATGTACATGTACATAGTAGGGGAGGGGTGATCCCCCCCATTTTATCACATAAAAATATTTATGTGATAATACATAGTCAAAATAAGTCGGTCTCAAACTTGTATCTGATTTATGCATTATGCATACACGTATTGTATTAAACATAAAACCTAGAATAACTTAAACTTGTCAAGTGATATGAGTCTTCTATGAGTCTTAGAGGGAAACATTGCCACCAAAAAAACGTGCTGAACTTTATTTTGGAAATATTTTATACACTTTTAACTCATTAGCAAAGTCAGATCATGTCCTGTTCATAACTCACCAAGTGAGACCAAGAATCATCAAATCTTGTCAGTTATAGGCATGATATATCATGACTTCAAGTAATTTTTAACCATGAGCAAATCTTGTGCTCCAGTGATACAATTTATTTTCAACTTTGATCAATTTCATGTTGTTGAAAAATAATTTTTTTACAGTTAAAGGGTAATTTAATGCTTTGTGTCTCTAGGTGATAAAGAATACATTAAATCCTGTATGGCGCCCCTTCACTCTCTCTTCTCATGCTCTGTGTGGTGGAAACAAGTCCGAAGATATCAAGGTAACTGGACATAGAGACATAAAGTAGTTCCTTGTGCCATTTTATAGAAGACATTTATGCATCAAAAGTTTACAGTTGAAGTTCTAGAGCCCTCTTCTTCAGCATTTAAATTTTAAACATGTAGGTATGTGAGAAAAAAAAATGTTAGTATTTTTAGGCTTATTAAATTAGTGTTGGCAACGAGTACCCAGTTAACTGGTTAACCGTCGAACGATGCGAGTATCGGTTAGTAAAACTGCTATTCGGTTACTCGAATAAAAATATATTTTTCATATTTCATAATATAAAATACGTATGAAATAATTTGTATGTCATCTGTAAATGTAAATTGACACATTTCCCTAATTTAATTACCGTTAGGCTTGCTCTAATGGTTCACAAATAGGATCAATTTGTTTTGTTTTGTTTAATTGATGGTTTTAATTGCCATGGGGTACGCGTTTTGAAAACCTGAGTTATAATTACCTCAGTTTAATAGACCTGTGTTAGAGGAACATATACATTAACAATATGCCGCCGCAATTATCAAGAGCGTGGAAATATTGTTAAATAACTCGAAATCTGCCAAATTCAAATTATGTAAATCGGATTTGTCGTATACTGGTGGAACTACAAATATGCTAAATTATTTTAGATTGAATCATAATTCGACAACCAGTGACTTGCAGGAGACTAAACAATTTTTTTTGAGTTTGTATTTGTAAATAAAGTTTGTATATATTACATGTGTTGTTTATTTCTACCAATAATTAAAAGGATGAGATTAATAATAAATACGGAAACTATAACATAAAATCATCCAAGTAAACTGGTACTCGATCGGAAGATTAAGCGAGTGACTGGTTAATAAAAATCGTCCGATTTGCCAACACTATTATTAATATATTTAGTTCTAGAAAGGCATATTGACATATCAGATGATTTATATAAAGTTAATTGGCAGGTCCTTATTGCGGCTTGTGCAAAAAATTCCTTCACTGGACTTTAAAATCTGGGCATTGACAGATTTTTGTATTGAATTTTTGAACATGTGAGTATTAAATGACAAGTCAACAAAAAGATATGACAAACTGACATAGTTTTCTGACAGGTCGACACAAATATCTGACAAGTAGTGACAGAAATATGTCACCATATTGTTATACACCTCATATTTTCTACTGCTTAAACTTTACATTTTTCTGTCTTCTTTCTTCTTGCAGTTTGATTGCTATGATTATGACAGTGATGGGTCACATGATTTTATTGGAACTTTCACAACAACATTGGCAGACATGGAGTCTAAGACACAAGGGGGAAAGGAGGTTTGTCTCATTTTATTGTTATAACAGGAGTTAATTCCCTTTTGTCACAGTCAAAGAGGAGGATATAGTATATTTACCAATAATCTTCATTTTTCAAGAGCATAGGAGATCTTTCCCTTTTGTAGCAATTAACTTAGAAAAGATGTAGTATATTTTGTCTTTATTTGTAGATCATAAGTTTGTTGCTCTGAGTTTTATCCATTTGTAGAAATTAAATGTAGAAATAAATCTATCTGTACATATATATTACATACAACACAGCTTTGGGTCTCTTAAATTCCAATGACTTCTATGTACTTTATGATAAATACCTTTTTATTACAGTTACAGGATGTTTACATAAAAAAATTAAACTCATGATATTAAAAAATCATGTGAATATTTTAAGAGTGAAAAAGTGTCAACTCATTATGACAAAGACAAATTTTACACTGAAAAGGTGGTGATATTGAAGAGTTGAAAGTTTTATGATAAAATTTTTTTAAAATTATTTATATGATTAATTAATTAATAAATTCGTTTAGAATAATGAAAACTTTGAAATCTGATAGTAGTTAACAGTGCTGTTTAATACCAATGTGAAATTTGACAAAAAGAAAGTTTGATTATTTTTTAGTCAGCTGTCATTTTCGTCATTGTTTTCATATTATCAAAGTTCAACTTGAACTTGAACAATACATGTACCTAATAGTAGATCATCCTCGTTTCAAATTACTTAATAGAAACTTCATCCATAAGATCAAATTTCACCTTTTAAAACTAAGTAAACTTTATTTACAATATAATACATTTATTTGCAACAGTTAATTACTCCATAACAATAGCACCTGTACCTCATATAGCAATGTGTAACCCAAACTTGATACCATCTTATACATGTATATTTCATAAATATCAATTGCTAAACAGATTCATAGTTATTTTTTATGTCATAGCACTTTTTTGCAATACAGCTTATTTTTAAAAATTATAACTAATTAAATGTCATAAAATTGTCTATAACGGTCTAGATGTCTATCCACCACAGATTGGTTTCATTGCAATCATATTCTCCGCACATGTAAGGGGCAATTGTAGCACCCCTAGAATGGCCTCACACACTCCCTTCATGGGTTCTATACACGCTGAGAATGGGAGTAGGAATACATATAACCAGGCAATAAAGAAGGCAATAGGCCATGCCAAAAACCACAGAATCAGGAACCACAGAATGGCCCAGATCAGCCCGGGGCAGAGGTCACCCGCTCCTTTCCCCTGACCTTGACCCTCGCCCTGACCTTCACCCTGGCCCATGGAGAATGCTTGTCAGTCTGTTATGTGGTAATCTGAAAAAAAATATAGTACATTTTAATATGTGCTTCATATGTGAAATTTATTTACCTCAGAGGAGTGGGAAAACAAACTTGTGTTTTAGTTGTGTATTTCTGAGTTGGAGTATTAACTTGTGTTACCACAACTCACCTTTTCACCCTGAACATACAACAGCTGTTTTATTGCTATAGTAAGAGTATACCTAACTATTGATTTAAATTTATGCGTCAAATACACTGCACTTTTTGAGCATTATGTCATCCACGTTTTTATATTTACTTTGAGGGTGGGGAGCCAAAATGGCATGCTTAAATACATGTACTTAAAAAAAATTTACATGCACTTTAATGCAGGTAATTAGCAAAAAATATTTACCATGTATCCAAAACAGATTGCATTATATCTCCATCACATAATCCCACTGATTAAACAATTTTAGCAAACAACATTCTTACTAAAATAGTCAAGTATTGAAAGCATTGTCAACATTGAGAGTACTGAATGATTTATTGAATGCATAGCCTAATGGTTTTTAAGGGCTGTTTTATATATTTTCAAAGACTTTATTCAGCAGTATAATTTTGGCAAACAATGCTTTTGACAAAAACTGCTATGGTTGAGCAAAAGGCATATATACATGTAGGTATGTATGATAATTTTTTTCTTGGGGGATGGGGGGGGGGCTATCGAATCAGAATGTAGATACTGTGAACAAGACATGAATTCTTTTAAGCTGGTTGTCATGAATGGTTTTGATGAATATAAGAAACCTAGGAGCATGAAATTTTGCCAGCTGGCATATCTAGGTGTTAATCATAAAGTCCCAATAATTTTATTGTCCAAGTGTTGACCAGGCTACTTTAAATGGCCATGTTGTGTAGGAGTTTCAAAGATAAGCAACTGACTCTATCTATCATGGCTCCCACTCATTTTACAAGCCATATATAAGATAAAGTAGGGAACAACAGCAAAATTTTTATGCATGTTCAAACATTTTGATTTGAAAGAAAAATGAGGTGGGGAATAGAATTGATTGAGTCTTTTTACAAATGCAAAACAACCAAAAAATTAATGAATTTTTAATAAGTTCTAAAAGGACAATTTTTTTCAATAAGCAGGAGTAAAAATTCTTAAAATTACATTTATTTGTAGAAATTATCTAGAATTTTTATTTGTATTGGAATTCCACTACATACCATTTGGGGGGGGGGGGGGGGGGTGGGTTACAGAATTTAGAATTATACTCAGGACTTACAGCCTCTGAGGAACTGAGGGATCTTTTTAGTGCCAGCA
Organism: Saccostrea cuccullata; assembly: GCF_032062105.1. NCBI lineage: Eukaryota > Metazoa > Mollusca > Bivalvia > Ostreida > Ostreidae > Saccostrea > Saccostrea cuccullata. Next base: position 76,858 of record NW_026931089.1, on the reverse strand, counting down.
TCTACTGTCACATGGGACCTCAGTTTTACAGTTTCATTAGAAGGACTAATCTGAGATTTCACTGACTCTACCTCCTGCTTTTATAGTGTGACATGCCACTTTATAAAAACAGAAGGTAGAGTCAGTGAAATCTTGGGATTATAGAAGGATAGGCCTCCATGTCACGAAGTGGGATTCAAACACAGAACATAATAACAACTTTTAATTTACTCCATGACTCTAAAGCAAATGTTCTAATCACTGCACTAAAGCAAATGTTCTAATCACTGCACCATGCAGGTGACAATAATAATAGCTAAGGAGAAAACAAAAGCAAACTTTGTGACCTTTTAAGTTTGTTGTAGTAACTCTTGTCAGTAAGCTGTCCTTGAAATAAATAAAGTGACAGGTCTATCAGGGGTTCATTGATTGTCCTGCCAATTACACACTATAATACATTCACACTATCAGAAAATATAATCACAGATTACTTCTGATAATGTTTGCCAATTGAGTTTATACTGCATAAAAAAGGTCATTGTCTTTCAGTATCAAGTAATTTAGACCCTACTTACATGGTTGCAATGTACAAAAAGGGGCAAGTGAATCATTTATAATTTGAAACAGTTTGCTGTTAAATACAGTATTAACATGTATTGGTGAAGGTAAAACCGGGAAATTAATTGACAGCATCCTGTGGGTTACATACTTATGTTGTCCTAAAGCTTGTAGGATATGTGTTCAAAGCTGTTGCTTTGTATTGATTGAAAATAAATTATCCTATGTTTTTTGTGAGGTAGATGTAGCAAATGCTACAAAGCTATTGTTCGGACAAATATATCGGAGGTTTTAATGTCAATATGCAATATGTATTAATTAATGTCTTTGCAGTGCAGTGCATCGATCATTCAAGTGTTAGTTCAAAACCTCTTATGCTATAAAATACAGAAAGATGAAGTAAATTGCATTTAGTGAAATTTGTTTTTACAGATACTACGGTATATTTAATGTTAGAATTGTATTTTTATACCCCCCGCTTGAAAAGTGGGAGGGTATATAGTAATCAGCAGCCTTATATATGATTTTTTTTCTTCATAATAATTGTGCACCTCCTATTTTACTTTTTGATCTGACCTATATTTAGGAATTTCACAAAACAAAATTATATTCTATAATTATGAATTGCTCAATAAATATTGCAGCAGCTTTATATATGAATTTTTTCATAATAAGTTAACAACTCACCAAAACTATAATTATGAATTAATAAAGTACACCTGTATAATTTTTGGTATGCCCAATTTACATTTAAAAAATCAAATAAAATCAATAAGATTCAATATAATGTAAGAAATTCTTATAAGATATAAAAAAGATACAGAGTGTGTTTATCTATTATAATTATATGCTAAAAATTTGAAAATGTTATAATTAAAATGTTTTTATTTTTTTTACATTTCAAACAATTACTAATTTTTAATCAATTGACATTGTCTTACCTTAAAAATTAAATAAAACTATTTTAAAATCCAACTTTATGATAGTAAGTGTATAATCCCGTTACACACACTGAGTTATTGATGTTTACGCATCACTATGACGATATCAATATCTCACCACCGACTCCACCCAAACTTGCACTTAACACACAAACCCCGTAAATACACACACTACGGCCACTGACCAGAGCAAACAGAAATAGTCAGAGTGACCCCCTTTTATGTTTCACCTTAAAATGAAATTTGTGTCAACATTGATGTGCAAACATCTCTCTGGTAGAAATCAAATCAATGAGAATTTTTTAACTGACGTGATTCTGTTGCTTCAGTGATCAAAGAATTTTATGATAATATGCACTGTTCTGAATCATTTACCTTTAATATGTTAGAATTTCTTTTGTCGAGTGGAAATGTCTAGAAAATTTTTTTACATGTCTGATGCACTTTACTTTTGAAATGAGTGAAAAGAACATGAGGGGAGTGGGTGGATGAATGAAGAATTTCACTTGATCATAACTACACTGTATTTAAACCGGTTATTTTTGAAAATTTTTGCTCATTTTATTTTTACACCTAATACCCTTTAAAAATCATAAAAAGTTGTTTTCTATATAGGTAGCAAAATTCAGATATCAATTAACTTTGACTATTTATACAGAATTATTTGAAATATACTAACTCAGAATTTGTGTACTTCAGGTGAGAATCTTTCAGATTTTTGCATGTGACGCTAATTAATTTGCCACAACCCTTTTCCCACCCTTTTCAATAGCTCCTTAGCCTACCCTACTAATAAACAGATATTTCATATGTAATACATGCATATAAAAATCAACCTATTGCTGTCATGTGTAATAAATTAAAATCAACTTGTACCTTTATATAAATAGTACATGTATGTTATAAATATTTAAAGAGGTTTATGCTTGTATATAAGCAGTAAATTTTACAATCTAGCATTCTTTTAACAAACTTGTATACTAAGATGTTGAAAAATTAAATCTCTTACAGTCTTACCTTAAAATGTCAGTTTAACACTGAAATAAAGTTGAGATGGTTTAAGGAGATTGTAAATATGTGTAGCCGATGTTCCATGAAAAGTTTTATGCTGATTTTATTTCCACTTTTGTACACTTATTTACACAGAGCCTAGTCAGCAAGGCTAAATTAGGTCAATAAACCTCCACAGATTTTTGTTTGCTAACCCCCTACTTATAGGGCAATGATATTCATTTCTCAATGAAGTTTATAAGCTTTGTTTATGTACTTTACGTAAACAAATTATGATTGAAACTTTAATCTTTCTTACCTGTAGTTTTAAAAATGCTCTTGGTTTCAGGTCAAAAATGTACCTAGACCTTAACATAAAATTTGAAAGTTAAAAACTAAATATTTTGCATACAAGTGGTGTTGCTTTGACAGTTTGTACAAGTTTAGGAAAGAGTGTTTTGTACTATATAAAGAAATTTGTCTGGCTTTTGAGAATGTGTACTCTTGTAACCAGGGGAAATGAATAAGTAGAAATATATATTGGATAAAGGTATATGTGAAAGTTCAAATATTGATTTTTTTAGCATTCATATTAAAGTTCACAGCAAGACAATATAAGATCAATTATATTAATCTCTCTCTGAGTTGTACGGTTGTCAAACAGAAAATTGAATTTACCTTTCAATTAGTAGATTTTGAAAGCCTTTAATACAATTGATTCTCCATTGCATATCTTTCTCACTGTATCAGATTTTTAAAGTCAATCACTGCAAACTATTCAATGAAATTCATTACCTCATATTTAATTACACATTTTTTGTTTAATTGTTTTTCCAGGCTAGTTACCCTTGTATTAATCCAAAGAAACAGTCTAAAAAGAAGTACCAGAACTCGGGAGTTATCCACCTTACTGAATTAAAGGTAATAGGGTCATTGCATGCAGAAGAAAAACTAAAACCAGCAAGTTCAATTAAGAATCATGCAAGTTGAATTATCACAGGGTTGTACCTAAGATCCAAGGAAATATTTCCCTGCCTCTAATGACGTTATCCCACTTATTCTGGGATTCCCTCCCAACCCCCTTTTAGGGAATGAACCCAAGGCATGTATCCTTCTACTTTGAAATGTCCACTGTCATTTTGATTCTAAGGAACAACCCTGCACTCCATATCTTTTAATTTGTGGTTAACTCAAATGCCTAACATTCATGCCTATGTTGTGTTGTGACATGACCCGGCGAGTTTTCTTTTGAAGTCAAGCATACTGTAACTACGATACAGAACACTTTTTGTGGGTGTTTCTTATGCAAATCAACAGAAACTGTACTGTATCTGCAAAATATCAACGATACAGTACGGTTTATTTTTAGCGATGACGGAAAGCTGTATTCAAATTCAGACACAACAATCGTTCAATTTGCATGATAGCACTGTTAGTAATTACTCAAAATTTGAGGTGATTTAGATAGAATAAAATTTTACAACGTAAAGTTATGAGTGTCGAATTAAAAAAAAAATTAGAAAGGAGGGAGTGGGGAAGTTCAAAAATGATTACTTTGATATCCCCCCCCCCCCAAAAAAAAACGCAAATGAAAAATCGTATTTCAGGGGGTTAGGTTTAAAATCGTATTTTAGGGGGTTAGTTTTATAATCAACCAAGACACTATGTGCGTGAAATCGTTACTTGTTGATAAATTTAAAAGCGTATGTATATAAGTTTGGCAAAAATAATTTACAAAAGCAAAAAAAAAAAAAAAACTTAGAAGTTCGCTGGGATGGGGGGGGGGTGCTTAAATCAATTATTGTTCACCTGTGAGTGCTGGATCCAAGACAAAAGTTGTTACTGATGACGTAAGAGACAATCAGATACCTATATTACGTCACAATCAATACAATCAATAAGGTTTCTCTACATTTTATTAAAGACATGAAAGAAAAATACCCCCCCCCCCCTTGGTTTCTCTACATTCTGTTAAAGACATGAAAGAAAGATACCCCCCCCTTCCTTTCATCTGTTTATTTCAATTTTGTATATGACGAACGGTGGAGGATATTGTCAGACATTTTCTCTCAGAATACGATATCCCCGAAGCATTTTTGTTTCAAAAATATGATTCTTAATTTCTTATATATAAAAATGTTTTGCATTAATTCGTAGATTAAATTTAAAAAAAAAATTCAGCAAGAGCTGAATAGAGAGAAAAAACCCAACCCAATCAAATCTAAATTAATTTTTTGAAAAACAAATTATATAATGCATCCCCCAAATAATTATTTTTAAAATATTAGAATAATAGTAAATAATTACCTGCTCGTCCACCTCACTCGGCATTTCAGTTGCGAATGCATAAAATGGGATAATACTAAATCAGCTTTCTGCCAAAATCATCTGATTGGTTGAGAGATATGTACCCAAATACGCATGTAAATTGGTAAGGTCATTAGAAAGGTCATGTCACAAGTCATTTAGAATACTCGTTTCCTACTGTATCAGAGATACAGGGCGGGGCCCGGCTCGAGCTATCGCTCTCGCCTCAAGCCCCGCCCTGTATCTCTGATACAGTAGGAAACTCGTACTCTAAATAATACTTAAGTTATACATTGCCCCATAGCCAGGATAGGAATAATTGAATCGGGTGAGCATCGTGACCCTTCAGGCATGGGCCTCCTGTTTGCTTTAAGTTGGGGCATCTTTATTGTACCACAGGAGTTCATGTACCTATCAATTTTACCAAAGTTTTCAGAAATTAAAAAAAATATGCAATACCTATAATAATAACACTGTATTATTATTATAGGTATCACATATTTTGTAATTTACTGAAAACTTTGGTAAAATTGATTTGATATGTACGCGAACTCCTGTGATTGCACAAACATGTCTTTATTTCAATTTTTTTCAGATTTTCAAGAGAACATCATTCCTGGAATTTGTTTATGGGGGGATGCAGATAAACTTTACAGTGAGCCTTAGTCAGGATATAACTGTCATATTCACAATATCTTTTTCATAATGCTAAAATGTATGTCATATTTTACCTTTTTTTAAATTGATAAGTACATGTATTTTTTTCTGTTACATAAGTTTGAGATGACATGAAATATCTAATAAAATAGGGTTAAATTTTGGGGTTGCATTTTTAAATTTAAGTTTTTGTCTATTTTAACACACCATTCGATGATATATTTACCTTATTTTACTGGTTGTTATGAATTTTTCAGGTAGGAATTGATTTCACTGGATCCAATGGAAACCCTAGTAGTCCTAATTCTCTACATTACATTAATCCCTACCAACCTAATGAGTACATGCTAGCTATACAGGCCGTAGGCAATGTCTGTCAGGATTATGATACGTAAGACCTATCTACATCTCTGTGAATTATTTTGTCATATGTTCTAGTTACTTGTTAAGTACATTTATCAGACAACAAACTAAGGGAAAAAAATATCAACTTTTTAGTCCCTCAGTTAAATTTTGCTTTAATATAGAAGGTGTTTTCCATAAGAAATCTTGTGATGTAAAATTTGATAGAAATGGGTTTTTACCAGACAATTTTATCAAGGAATAATAATAATTTATCTCAGTAAGAGTTATCTCTCTTATCAGAAGGTCCGTGGACCTTAAGATGATTTTCATGATATGAGGCCTATCTTTTTTTTTAGGGATAAATTATTTCCTGCTTTGGGATTTGGTGCTAAACTGCCTGATGGAACCATTTCTATGGAGTTTGCCATCAATTTTAACCCCAGTAACCCATATTGTGCAGGTAAGTCAACTAGAGGGAGAGTGTAGAATTATTGTTGTGATTATGATAATTTATGTCTCACAAGTCCAAGGTTTTGTTAACAAAATGACGAATGTCCAAGGTTTTGTGTAGGCAAGAAATTGCAAAGTCTGGGCATTGTAAAGTTGCATGGGAAAGGAGAACCAAGTAACTGTATAAAATTAACTTTGCCTGTATCCCAGTTATCAATAATGTGCATTTACATACAAGAAGATAATATTAATTTTACAGTAAACATTTTTTTGTTAGATATTGTTTCATATTAAAATTGACTAACTTCAAATTTTACAGTAATTGATTGGACATTTATAACAAGATTTGATGCAAACAGTCAAAAGCATCTCTTGTCTATCTAAAAAATGAAGGGATTTGTTATAGGAAATCTGGTTAATAACTTGAACATTAACAAATACATGTATAAAATGGACAGTATAATTTTGTATAGGTATTGGTGGTGTCCTTGAAGCCTACAAAGCTTGCATACAGAGGGTGACCCTTTATGGCCCCACTAATGTGGCCCCCATCATTTACCATGTGGCCAGGTTTGCTGAGCAGGCACAGAAGGAGGAAGGCACAAAAGGGGCACATGTTGGTTTTTATACTTAATACAGTAAACATGCTTATAGTGAAGTACCAGAAACAGATAATTTTACTTCGTTATAAACATAATTTCATCACTTGTGTATCTATTTAATTAGTACACAATATGTTTTTAAGCCACATGCATGGAATGAAAATTAAAATAATGTTAAAAAATTTCTGTTCCGATGAAAAATTGTCCAGATACTGAAGCATCCGGATATCTGGCGTCCGGATATCTGAAGGTCCACTGTATTACTGTAATAATGTTTATAGAAAAGAGTGTGATTCCCTCATTATAAGTGATTTTCTGAATGACTTCTGACCTGGCAATATTTCCTCCTTTCAGGCCTATTTTATCCTGCTCCTGTTAACAGATGGTATAATCTCTGATATGGACAAGACTAGGGATGCCATTGTCTATGCCTCAGGCCTGCCTATGTCCCTCATCATTGTGGGGGTGGGGGATGCGGACTTCTCTGATATGAACTTTTTAGATGGGGATGATGGGGTTCTGAAGGGGGCAAATGGCAGACCAGCGTTAAGGGATATTGTACAGTTTGTGCCTTTTAGAGAATTCAGTATGGTACGTAAAACACAACTATTTTTGGATCCCTCAAAATCGAGAAATATATATGTATTATGTTAATTTCATTTTGCTTGATGATATTTGATTTTTTTAAAAGAAGAATTGTGTGAGAGTTCTGCTTACAGTAATAGTAGGGTTGCTTCTTGCTAATGACAAGTACATGCACAATAATCTTGTATATTAGATGTGCAAAAAAAGTTCTTGTGGATTTAATGAAATTTACTGTAGGACCAAGTTAATGCATCCTTTGTGAACATACAAAAAATACATGTATATATATATATATATATATATATATATATATATATATATATATATATATATATATATATATATATATATATATATATATTAGGGATGTCAAATCGGACAATTTTTAATACTCGGTTACTCGGACGTTTTTCCGATCGAGTACCCGGGTACTCGGTAAAGTCTAAATTAATATAAACAAGTTACTTGATAACAATGTTTTACAGTTAAACTGTAAAACATTGTTAACTCTTGTAGAAATAAAACCATATGGTCTGATTGGAGGTTTACCTATAAATGTGTTGTAACAATAATGACCATTTTGTACCCGACGAAAAATGTTTGAGTTCAATTTATTCACCAGATAAATACGAGAAATAAAATCATAAATGGTTCACAGTGGTTTTGTTTTTTAAAAATACCTAATTGTAAAGTAACTCTTTGGTGCGTTTAACGTCTAAGTGACAAGTCGTCAGAGCTACAATCATGTACAGTATCAACTTTATCAAGTTCTCCTGGAACAGATCGGATTTACGATCTTCGTACACTTTTCGATCCTAGATATCATAAAATTACGAGACGGTATGTTGTAGTTTGGTGCAACCGTGGACATAAGACTGTTAAAATATTTGCATTCAACAATTTGTATTAATTGGCACGTAACCAAACGCATCCATATCAACAATCGCACGTGCAATATTGTCTCTCTTTCTTCAAGAATATACGGCTTCTGGAGGACAAACTTATTTAAGGTGGCTCATTACATCCACAGTTTATTTTAGATTTCAATACAGCACCACATATAATGTAGATGTCAAATATCCAGATGGGGGTATTGATATCATAAATATTTTTTATAGATTTTTTTAGTTCTTGTTTTATTTTAGTGAAATGTCTTATTTCAGGTTTATTATTCACAGAATTTCAGAACTTTCAGTGTCAAATGATGGGCATCTTCTTAAGACAAGTACACAAAGTGAAAATACCTCATAATTCCTAATAATAATTTAATTAGAAAAAATAATTTTCTCCTAGAAAACAATTAATGTCATTATCTTTTTAATCTATGCATAAAACATTTTAAAAATGTGTTCTGAAGAGACAAAGAATGTATTTCAATGAATTACATGTGTCAAATTGAATGAAGAAAGTTTAAACGAAATGAAAAATCTAATTTAAAAAATATTTGGTATAAAAAGTCCACTTTCAAGAGTTATCTTTCCTAATTAGTCAAGACTCAAAACACTATGGAACGTTTGACATTACATCTAAAATTCAGAATAAAGCTTTAAATTGCCAGAGAATACATTTAAATCAATAAAACAAATATATAAATTAACACCAACACAGTAAATAGCGCAATTAAATAAAATTTTAATTTCAACAAGGTTGTAGATTTTAACTCGAATTTCTTCCATACATACATGTCAGTGATTGATAGAGTTCACTGCATGCATGGCTATGAAATTGACATTACTTGTTTGGCGAAGATTTGACTGTTGCTTTCTTTTGTTTCTGCCTAAAAGCAATTCTTCTTGGTTTATGCATATTGAATCCGTTACTTTGTTTTCACTGTTTACAACACCGCATGTTTCATCTATTTTTACAGCGTTTTAAAGGTCAGGGTCATATTATATAGGTACCTATACAACTCGTCCCCTGAGCAAACCGGTCGACACAATGGAGGTTTATTTTTTTGTGTAGTACGTCATCAAAAAGTGGTGTAATGAGCCTCCTTAATTTATTGAAACATAATGGACCTTAAACGATGTTCAATGAAAACAAATAATTAGAGCAAACTAAACGTAAGGGTAGAAGACAGCCGAAGGTGAGAAAAGCCAGGTAGGTAGCAGGTGCTTGGTCTCGATAATTACTGTATAAACACTGCCACAGGCGATAACCGTCATTTAGAGGAGTAGGAAACCCTAATTACTGTATGTACAAGTGCATTGAAAATTTTACGTTTTAAAAGTGATGTTTTAATGCATTAATAAATAAGCTTAGAAATATTAAAAAATATACATCCGAGTAACCGAGTACCGATTTTAGTATTCGATACTCGGACGTTCGATGATAAAAACCGGGTACTCGTTGACATCCCTAATATATATATATTTGAAATTTGAAGTTGTTTGAATAAGAATAATTTAAACAAAATAGATTTTAACATTCCCATAAAAAGTATTTTTCATTGATTTCAGAAGAATACTGAGGTTAGTAGAGTTTAAATTTTCCCTGCAGAGACGCTGATCTGTCCTGCACAGTGATTGTAGCTTTGTCAGTTTGAGCTTGGTCATATTAAATGCAAATTGAATAAATTCTACATTTTCATTAAATGCATTAGTAGTACAGTTTTCATTTTGTGATTAAAAAATTACCATAAAGCAATACTTGCTTTTTCAAAGATTGTACCTTGGCAATATTAGAGCTAGCATTGTGATTATTCCCTTATACACTGTAGATAGTTAATAGGAATTTTGTTACTTAATTCAGTCAAGTCAGAACTCTCCATCAGAGTGTGACAGGGGAAATAACTCTTAACAAATTCCCCATGTTCAGCTGAAAATGCATAGATTGTCATATAATATAAAAGAGATAAACATATTTGTAAAAACAAAAAGTTACCCTTTGTAAAAGAAATAATAGACTATATTTAACCAAGAAGTCATATTTTAATAGCTGCTTTGATGCACAAATAATATTTTTAATCTGGATTTATTTGGATTTGGGAATTTAATTGACATTTATACTGTTTCAATAACATACAAACACTAATAAGATTTCATATACTGTATGTGTACTTTAAAAAGCAGGCTTCATATTTTAGCGGCTTTGGCACAGACAACAGTGAGCTAATTCATGAATTCTGCTAAGAAATCATTTACATATACAATGCACCAAACGAACGTGTAGCGCTAATTTATGATCATGCCAACAACTCCATACCCAATAACTACGCTAAATTTTGAATGTGCCAAATTATGTACACATACAGTACATTTTTCAAGTTTTATGGTTTTGAAATTAATTAGACATTTTCCAAATTTACCACACTGCAATAAGGATCCTGTCCCCATCATATGTTTCTTTCATTTTTAAAGAGTTTCGACAAGGGATTAAAATAGCTAAAGTTATTTAACATTAAGTTAAAAGTTACCAATTAAACAGCATTTTTCCTTTATACCTTAAAATTTCAATTTTGCTAAATAAAAAGGAGAAATTTTTTTACAACATTCTTTAATTATATTAAATCTTCTATGCAAAGTTTCAGTATCTTAGCTCCTATTTTATAAAGCAGGAATTGATCAAAACATTTGTATTTCAGTCTTCTAGCGCTGAGTTGGCACGTCATGTACTGGCCGAGGTTCCACAACAAGTGGTGCAGTACTACGAAATGAGGAAAATCCCTCCCAAACCGAGACCAGCTCAAACACAGACTTGAAAATACAAGCCAGCTCAAACACAGACTTTAAAATAACAACTACTGCAGGATCTGAATGGGACGAAATCAGTGCTTCTACATAACAAGTCAATAACTTGTGTACAATTTTTTACGGTGCTAACAGGTGTGGCTCGAACTTTATATATTTAATTGCATTTACTGTAAATTTTCTCTTAAAGATTTTAATAATATATTGTAATTTCGTAACATTTAAGCATTTTTTTCAAAGTGTCCTGTTAATGCATTTGTAAACAGGGATGATTTTTTATCTACATTTTTCAGGAAGCGTAATAAATAAGGTTTGTTGGATGCTTTGAAAATTGAAAACTTATTTTTTTTTTGTGATAACTTTTTAATTAACAAATTTCAATGTTCCACAGAAAAAAGAACTAGTCTAATTATGCAATTGTGTAGTTTATATACATGTACATGTTATGTTAATTATTGTTGTCTAGCTATTTTCTTGTGGGTAAATTTAATACCTGAGTGTATTAGGCTTAGAGAGAGAGAGAGAGAAAGGTATAGGTATAAATTTTTAGATTTGAGATTTCTTGTACTTGGATGCTCTTTTTTCTGTCTTTTATATTCAATATTTTTTAAGATGTCACTCTGTATTTACATATATATATAACTGCTGTTGCAATTTATATTTATAGAATTAAATTTAATGGAAGATGATGTAGTTTTTTTTTTAATAATGAACAAAATTTTAACAAATATATTACTGTTATGTACATGAAACAGTGCAAAATGATCAAACACATAACATAGATACAGAAGTAAACAAAGCAATCCCTGTAATGGCATCCAAAATCAACAAAGAATCATAGTGGAAATGAGCATCCTCATGTTTTGATTAGACAAAACTACAAGTACCTTAATTTATATCAAATTGTCTGTGTTAAAATAGTGCAATACACTGTACATGTATATACACATGTAATTTGCTTTAAGGAAATGTATCTACATGTGTGAACTATACTTAGTACATGTGCTTAAGCATTGTATGCAGATGCCATTGAAATACATGTAAAGATAAAAGTACACATTATAATATGCCAGTCATAAACATGTTGATGTTTTGAACAATATGGAATCTATTCTACCCCAGGATGCTTATACATAGGTTTCAGCTTTTCTGACTCGTTGGTTCTTGAGAAAAAAGATTTTTCCTATATATTTCAATGTAAAACTTGGATTCCCTATTGTGGCCCCACCCTACCCCCAGGGGTCATGATGTTAACAAATTAGAATCAACACTACCCCAGGATGCTTCCACATGTTTCATCTTTTCTGGGTCATTGGTTCTTGAGAGGAAGATTTTTTTATGACCCAACCCTATTTTTGTCTTTTCTTGATTATCTCCCCTTGCAAGAAGACTTGGACCTTCATTTTTAAGAATTTAAACTCCCCTTCACCCAAGGATGCTTTGTACCAAGTTTGTTTAAAATTGGCATTGTGGTTCTTAGAAGAAGTTGAAAATGTGAAAAAGTTAACAGACAGACAACGGACAATGGCTGATCAGAAAAGCTCATTTAAGCTTTCAGCTTAGATGAGCTAAAAACATAACCTAGGTGAATGTAGATATTAATATTTTTAAATAGTGGAGTTTTTCTGAATTATATAGCATGCTGCTGCTTATAAACTGTCTTCTTAGTGTTAAAAGATGTTCATATTCAACAACAGATGAACCCAAATTCTCCAGTTCTAGTAATTAAAAGATACATTATATAACTATTACAACAAATTATAGCAACACTTTTAAAAAGCTTGAAACACCCTCCATTTGACTGATGGTCAATTATACATGTCTGTAATGAACATGTAATATTCAGTCTTTTAGAAGGGGATCACTGAACTAATAAACTGAGTGTTTAGATAATCATTCTTGTAAATTACGATGCAGCAGGATAATGTTTAATCACATTAATAAAAGGAAATGAATTGATATTACAAAATAAATAGATCTGCAAACTTTGGCAATATCTCAACTGATAAAACAAAACATGTATCCAGTATGGCACAAAGGCTGGAGACAGCCATGAATCATGCAATATTTAAGATTTACATGTAGGAACTCATCCAAAGCACTCATACTTAAATACATTCAATTTTAAAATTTGAGATCAAGAAAAATACATGAAAGAATGTTTGTTCAGACAGCATATAAAGTGATAAATGTGATTTCCTGAGTTGTCATGATGCGGACCGGAAAGCCCCAGTATACCGTCCCCATGGAAACATAAACATGACTGTTGTCTCCATAGCGATATAATCCAGCATAAAATGGATTGAAGAGGTAGGCTCCAAAAACTACAGGGGGAAACTGCCCACCATGTGTGTGACCTACAAAAATGTTAAATTAAGTACAAGTTTTATTAAAATATTTTTTAATCCATTGAAAATTGGAAAAGATGGATTACAGGTAAATGAAAAAATCATATTGTACTATCAAAAATTTCTCCTGCTATGACAACATGAGCATCAACAGTCATGCATATGACATCAGTAGCTTTCCATCAATAAAGGGCTGATTCAGGTTAGGGGTAACTCTGAAGCTTATTACATGTATAATCAAATATGCTTAAATTTAGGTTCTTGATCTGCACCTTTATTTTAGATTTAGGGACAATAAAAAAATATAGGAGCAGATCAAGAATCTGATCTTCTGAAGATTGGCTATAATTTGAATTTCAAAGTTGAAAAAAAATCACTGCTTCAGAGATATGGATAAATTTCAAGAAAAAATCATTCCATCTGCTAATTTAATGCACTGATCAATTTTTTTCTTGTTTTCTCCAAGCATTAGCTTTATTACATGTTATACCTGAGAGGACTAAGTCTATATGATGACCAGACTGAAGTGCCATTTTAGCTGCTTTAGGTTGATGTGCTAAGAGGATGATGGGTTGTCCTGGATTACATCCCTTTAGTGCATCGTCCAATTTGAATCCATGGTGATCATACCTTAATAATGTCAATCAATTAACTAAATAAATTAAGGATATATATTCCTGTTTAAACATAAATTATGAGAAAAAAATGTCAAATTTTAGTTCCTAAACAATTCACTCAATTAAAATAAATTAAAAATCACATATTTTCAAGGGGTCAGTTTTTCATGGTTTGAAGAAAGCAAATATTGGTTCAAAGGGATATAATTTCATAGGGGAAGAAACATTGCACTGTTGCAGTGATATCAATTCAAAACTTCACATTTTGTGGAGAACATGAATTTCTTAGTTTCTTAATACCATGTAAACAAAGAAAAATTACCCCCCCCCTCCCCCAAAAATAAGTGATTTCACAGTATATGTTTCATTCTTGCATGTATATTTTTTCATTATTAAAATAAGTGTGAGTTTTATACATGATCCTGTCTGCCTCAATGTCATCAGTTCCTGCCATACATATCTGCTCCTTTGGATCCACTCCTTGGGGGATCTGCCTGTTACTGTTGTGGAGGACCTTGATTCCTAGGGAATCCAGGTGGGCTAACCAGTTATCAGTATCCATGGTATAGTACTCATGATTCCCTGAAATCATCAAGTAAAGAAAAAATACATGGCTTGTCTTGTATCAAGGGGTGAATTCAGCAAAGAGTCAAGATTTCTAGCGAAGCTCTCAGGTTTTCCTTCAATACTGAGGTGGATATTTTTCCACCAGACAAGCCCTTATCCTTAATTTCTAATTATACATATGTTTATATAAATATATCTCTATACTCAGCTGATTGTTATTAAAAAGCATAAATCATATAAAGTTGTCAATATGAAATGCTGCAATGAGAAAGGAGTTGTATGAAGTAAGAAATGAGGAATTGATAAAGAAAATACTAATATGGCTGAACTGAAAAATTGAACCCAAAACCTCTGCATCACAAATCAGGTATTCTATCTGAGCTATCTACAGTAAAACTCGGTTAGTACGAACACGGATATTGCGAATTCACAGATATAGTGAAGTTATCCAGTTATATGAATTTAACAAAATTCTTATACGGATATAAAGAATTACGAATATAGCGAAGTAATTTCATAGGTCCCAGTGACTTCGTTATAACCGAGTTTTACTGTAGTCTGATATCCACAGACCAATACATTACATACATCGCTCTCTTTCTTTTTCCTCTTTCTCTCTTAACCGTCTCTCTCTCTCTCTCTGGTTTACACGAAGTTGTCATATTTGCATGAACTACAATAACTCTCATAAGGAATAATCTGCTACCTGTCACGTAGTGTATTCCGTATCTTGATTTGATATTGGTAAGACTCTTAGAGGACTCTCGTAATGCTTCCACTGGTCCATCAACTAGATCTCCAACAATGACCACAGTATCTACAGAGAAAATTATATAGATACACTGTACACATTTGTCATAAAGGAGAGCCATTCAAACTGTCTTTTTAAAGTTCTTTAATGCATGTCATCAGCATTTATCATTCCATTTTTAAAAGAGCAAATTTCAATGACATAGAATAAATTAAATTAAAACTCTAAGCTAATTTCAACATTTAAAAATATTTACCTGCATTTAAACTGTTTACCATGGAAACAATTCTGTCCAATTTGCTTTTTCCAACAGTAGGGCCAAGGTGTATGTCTGACAACATTGTTATGGTAAATCCTTCGAGATTTTGAGGTAGGTTTCTAATTGGAATTCTTACATTTTTTATCACAGGTGGCTTCTGCGAGTTTGTGAAACCATACCCAGTTAGAAAGAAAATCAGGATAAATGCCACAAGGTATATCCTCTTATTGAGGAATGCTTTGCCTTTCAAAACTTTACATGATAATTCAAACAATTTAAAAAGAATGATGATGAATACAAATTGAAATTGTACAGCTAGACATAAATAGGCAACAATAGAAAACAAAACTGGCTCCGTTCTAACAAACAAAACATTACACAAGTAACTTGAATGGACTAGAAGTGAATACAGAACTAGAAATGCTTTCCATGTCTTAGACACAAAGCTGTTCCGTAGTGATGGCGTTGGCCTAGCATCAAAAAGGTTCGCCAATGATCGCCACACCATCCAATCTGCAATTAACAATGCCATTTGCATGAAAAACACAAATTGGGCTCTAAGTATGCGACCCCTTGTTTGAAAATCCAAAGAAAGGACCCATGTTTCTGTCATGATAATGGCAATAACCACAAATATTCCTCCTAAGATGTAGGAGAACTTTGATCGGATTGACTCCATGAGGGTAGAGTTCCTAGGCGGTCAACTGGTCAATGTTCAATTTGGTGCACAGTAACAGTTTCATGAACCCGAATTCTTGGACATAATCAATTCATCTATGAAGATCACAGTTTAAATAAACTTCATTGAACGGAGTTTTGTTGAAAACATTTGGATAAAAGTATAATTTTATAACCGGTCAACGAGGTTAAAAAAATAAAACGAAAGTTTAAAAGTAATGGTATAAGCGACCTTTGAGTATTTTAGATAAGGTTTACTTAAACATTTCGTAGCTGGGTTCTTCGTAATTTTCTGTAGGCGAATATTGAATCTTTTGTGTTGATTTATTAAGAAAAAAATTACCGAAATCATGTACATGATCAAGTACAGTTAATATAAGGGACAAAATCAAAGTTAAATGTCTGACAAAAACTTAACGCATCGTTTTCATCAACAGCCCCCCCCCTCCCCACCAACAAAAAACAACAACAACAACAACAACAAACAAATGGGCTAGGACTCCAGTTTACACTATTGTTCAATTGCTAGAAAGAAAAGACATTTCAAATACATCAAGATTTTTTTCAATGTGTACTTTTTTGTATACATGAAGGATATGGAGATAACGAACAGTATTCAATCTCAAAGTCCATAAAACAATACAAAAGAAGAGCAGAGCAAACACGGACCTCCGAAACATCGGAGGTGGGATCAGGTGCCATGGAGGAGTAAGCATCCCCTGCTGACCGGTCACACCCGCCGTGTGCTCCTTGTCATGATCAGGAAATAACGGAAAAACCAGTCGTCAATTTAGTGTATAAACAATGGACTAACAATTAGTGTGAAAAACATCAGTCAGCATTTGATTCAATGATAAATTGTATTCGCTGACAAGGTCATTGTATCGACCATAGAACTTACGAAATGATGACTTTAAACGAGACGGCTAATATTCTTGTTTCATCAACTTGTTTGTCAATAATTTACCTCGTTTTAGAAATTGTTCATACGTAGCGCAATTATCGTTTGTCAGATATCAAAACCATTAAGGGCTCTTCAAAAAATTAACGTGGCTGTGGACAATTTTGCACAAAATATCAAAAAATTAACGGCTGTGGAACTGTGCCATCCTCCTTCCCTAACTAAATTTTGATTTATGTATTTTTCGTTCTTTTTTTTTCGTTTTTCTTTCTTTACTAGTATTTAAACAGAGTATGATACGTCATAGATAAAAACGTCACAATGTACAATCACGTTACGTCACAATAGTGTCGTGAATGTACAATCTAGAAATGGATCGCTACGGTGTTTCAAGACATCCCTCCTCACTCTGGATTCAATTTGAATGTGAATATGTTGTCCCAAATGATGGCTTTGTATTGGCAGTTTGTGGCTCAATCCCAGAACTTGGGAACTGGAATGCCAGCGCCGCACTCATAGCAGGTAAAGTTCAACATGAACATTGAAAATCGCTATCCTGGATATTTGTTAAACTTTACTTTAAAAAAGTGCAGGAGGGGGGGGTATTTAGGGTATGTACATGTACTATGAAAAAGCAAATTTGCAATTGGGGCGACTGTGAAGGTAAAGGAAGAAAAATGAAAAGCAAAAACTGTGACGTTTGTCTAGAGTTTTTAGATTCAACCATGCATACTATACGTTATAAATAGAGTATAAGGTTTAAGAATATTCTTGTACGTCTTATAAATTAAAGAATGATAATATTCCAGGAGGTTCTTTCCCCCATCCACATCCATCCCATCTGGCCCTTTGTCTTAAGCAAAGAATTGTCACTGGTCAGTGGATATACAATTATAAATGTAAAACTATGAAAGGAAACAAAAGCATCGTAGACTAGCTTGTGGCGAAGGATTTTTATATCCTTTGCTAATTTGAAAGAGATATATATAATTTTTCATGTAAATTCCTTTCCTCTATAGATCAGCATACTAAGGATTCTGGGAAATGGGTCGCTGGGATCCACCTACCCACAAATTCTACATTTGCTTGGAAGTGGGTGGTTCTCCAGCGGCCAAATTTCACTCCCTGTCGCTGGGAAGAAATCCCGGACAGGGTAGCCGAACTTGGGGAACACAACGGGACATTCCTGGCCCCTTGGAATACAGAAATGGCGTTTGACGTTATCCCATTCGCGAGGCCTAGGGGTATTAAATCATTCTATTAAACTGTAATTAGAAATAAATATAAAGGAATAGCAATTATATTAAAGACCCTTTTGGTCGCATACTAGTATTTAGAATTTTTATACAGATGTATACACACACGTTTGTTTTTCTTCAGGTAATGATAGTCTGTGGACGAATGATGATGCCAAACAACTTCAGACACTGCTAAACTTGTTATCCCAACAGACAAATTGTGAAACTTCCAACCCAGAAGAACCAGAAGTACAACCCAAACATCAACCAGTCTCGATATTAGGAAGAGGGATTCTGGATATTGTCTTTTGGCTTCCTCGCTGTGTGGGGAGAATGGCAGTATCTGCATTTGAGTTTATTAAACAGAAACTTGTTGGCCTGTGGCAGGGTCTACACAATTAAGATGATGTTGAAAGGGACTTGCGTACCCAAGGACATATCCCCGTCAAAAACTGAGTTCGAGAGTTGATTTTCCAGTCATTGGAAACTTATGATAACATCTCCAAAGAAGGCATTTAAACAGGGGAAATACGAGAAACTTTCGAGAAATGTACTTTTGTTGTCTCTCTACTCCAGATACATGTATCCAAATTTATTCTCATCCGCTTCAGTCGTTCCAGAGATATTACAGCCGGGCATTGCAATAAATGTTCTAAGACCAACTACTAAAACTATTAAACATTTATACAATACTTGCCAGTGTTATTACTGTAACGGAAAGGAATTCGAGAGTAACCGAGAACCGAGTTAAACTGTACAATTTCACCAATCTATTTCTGTTTATGGACACAAGAAACCTAAGAAGTCCTGTGTTAGTTGCTTAGAGTTTGTTGTTGGTGATAAAAAGATCATTTCTTAAATACGTTTTATTGAAAATAAATTATGCATAATAAATACTACTGCGTTGATATTATTGTGTTATTTTCTCATTATTCATTGAACGCATTTTCAATTAAATGAAAACAAAAAATAACAATACGGGAAGGATGATAAAAAGGAACGGCATTTAATACAAAAGTTTTAAGTATAGCGAACGAGGATGTCACATTCTCTGCATTTTGTGATGATTGGGACATTGTGGGTATTTCTAAAGCTTCCTTCCTTATATGCATCACTGTGCTTTTTAGATAAACCAGAAAACGGAGAAAGATATTTCTAAACAGAGACTTCACATGGGTTTTATTTTACAATGACTTTGTATCTTAAGGTATTTCCATCCTTCTGTGATGTCATAGGTTTTTGCAAAATCTGTTCTTAGTTTAAATTCATACCCAATAGAACAAAGTTTTTGAAAGAATGCTTTTTCTGACAATAGGTGTAATGATAAATGTTGTTAAGTAATGGAACTTTAAAAATCTATATTTTCGTTATTTAATCAATTATATAATCTTTGAACAATTGTGACAAGGGCAATAACTCCTTCTCAGATATCTTCATTTAGATATTTACTTTATTGTACTTTAAATGTAAAAAAAAAAAAAAAAACGTCCCTGATATTCACATTTCTCAATTATCTTACAAGTAACAATTATTTTGGAAATCTTAGTATCAGAATTGTGCATTTGAACCAGTTTTTACATAACATTTACAATACCATTTTCAAAAAAATTACGATTTTTCATGTTGACATACACTTCTGTTTATTTATGTCTCCCGTCTTAAATAATATGGCTACCTATTTTTTTTTTTTTTTTTTTTTGCAACAATAATTGGTAAATTCAAACTATAGGAAATGAAAATAAATGCAGTTTTTGTACTTTGAACCATTAAAATTCCGAGGGTGGAAAAACCTTAACACAGACTTCACATCGGTTTTATTTTTCAATGACTTTGTATCAAGCGCATTTGCGTCGCATTGGCTTCTACAGGCACTTAACCATGGATTCATTGTTGGTGTATTGGTAACATCTCTGTGACAGTGTCTGTATACAGCTGCTGATAATACTAGTACAGTATTTGAGGATTTCAAATGTATAACCTCAAAATATGCGTATTTAATTATCTGGTTTTAATTTTTGTAAAGACAGAAAAATGTAGCTTTACTTAAAAAAACAACAAATTTTTAAAATCCTTTGATTATTGCACGCAAAAGACGTAAAGCTTTACATCTTTTTATAAAACGGTAAATGGAAAATAATTTATTTTAAAATCTAAATGATGAGAGATTTTCCACGATTTCAAATTAACTTTTAAGCTTGTTTTCACTGGATTAAATAATTGATGTTGTCTTATGGGAGGAGTACCCAGATACACACCCCTCTTATATGTGATGTCTTTTACTGATTATATTTGAAAATTATAACAAGTACACAACTATTGGTGATTTAATTATGTAGGGACAAACATTTTTTCATTTAAAAAAAGTTATAATATCATCAAGTGTCTGTGACTACAAGCAATAAGCTTCCTCTATACCCTAATTTTCCCACTGAGGAGACCAAATCAGCTAACCACCCCACCCCACAGACAACCGTGGAATCAGACCCTCGTGTCATCGGCTTATATTATACAGTAGCTGCCAATCAACGTGTCCTGCAAATGGTCAATTTACAGCTGAACCTTTACAGAGATGTTCCGATTTGAATTACTATCTTCCCTCCATCTGTTATACAAATGAGCTTGTGTTGAAGGTTGATACAATTTTGAAGATATGTGTTAATTTAGGAAAATGTAGAATTTTTTCTCATTCAGGATCATTTTATAGGAAGTGGTCTTTCTTTAGTGCAATTTTGAATAGTAAGTATTCATAAAAAAATACTTTGATGTCAGCTGTGTTTAGTGAAAATGTATAGTTAATGGTTTTTCTTTATTCAGGATCATTTTATAACACGTTTTAATAGACAGATCATTCTTTAGTGTCTGATTTACTTTCTATTACGATATAGTTAATCAAAGGGTATTGTCTTTCTGACATATTTTCTGTTTATCAATAAAAATATGCATATAATAGTACTTTATAATTTCGACACAGATTTACTATTACATCATGTGTGCATAGTTAGCATACTAGTATAGAGATCAAACATAGATAATCTGATATGAATATGTTTATTAATGGGTATAAATAAACAAGTACATGTATATTTTGCTTATCTAAAGGGATATTCTAGTTTATTTTTTGTGTTTTAGACCAGCAATTCCTTTATCAAAGTAAATTCAAGCTAGGTGATAAATCTTAGACTAACATAGGAAATTACTTGTATGCGAATTCTGCATATTCACTACATCAAAAAAGTCATAAAAATTATAAAACATAGGAGTTATGTTCAGCTAATACCTTGGAGTCCCTTGTCACCTTTCGTGTCTTTTCCGTTTAATTATCGATTCGCTACGTTACAGGTGATGTAAAATTATCCCGATAAAGATGAGGTTGGCGATACCAACTTCATCACAGAGCCGCTGTAACTCGTTACTAACACATGAATCCAGCAACACTTCTCAAGCACCGTTAACAAATACCATTTTATTATCACGACATGAGCCAAATCAAAGAAAATGGAGTCGAGTCCACCTCCAAGAACGATGCTGAAAATCCAAAGGTACGCTTTAAACAGTTGTACAAGAAAGCATTGGACTTGGGACTCTCCGAAGACGATTTCAATAGACTTGATGCCATTAAGGAATTAAGGAAAGCAGTGAGAACAGACGATGCTCTTTTGAAAATATGGAGTATTGTTTGGAAATATTCTCTGTTGATTCTTTCCATTACGTCATTGATTGTTGCAGTATTCGTCTTGGTTTTTGTCTTCCAATGGCCGATTGAAAATAAAACTTTAGTCAAAGTTTGGTTTGCGTTAACTGGGGAAGAGGCCGGCTCTGAACGTTCAGAAATATGTGCTGTGAATGCCATTGACTATATGGCAGAAATATTTAGACCTCCAACGTCATGTGAATTTTGCCGAAATGTGTCGTCTGTCGAAAAGTTGGATCACTTGTCTCCAGAAGTATTTGAAAAAGTTTACGCGTACAGTTCTGTGCCAGTTGTAATAACAGATGGTACCAAGAATTGGACGGCTTCAAACGTGTTTTCATTCAACTTTTTCAAATCTATATATTCGAGCGGCAGTCCTGCTTTGCAGAATGTTGAGGAGAACTGTCAATTCTTTCCGTACAAAACGAATTTTTCAAGTTTGGAGGAAGTGTTCGAAATGAATGAAGACAGGGCCTTGATGAAGGACGATTCAGCCCCTTGGTATATAGGATGGTAAAATTGTTTTTATCTCCTCTGCTATGATTTCCAGTCTTTCAGATAAAAAAAAATAGATTTAAAAAAAAATAGGAATCTCTGCGTCTGTTATGGTAACTTTTGGTTCTGCATTTGAAATAAGTTTTAGATGGCTCTTTAACTCTTCGTTTAATGATTACTTTTTCCAGTCGATAGATACCCCCCTCCTTACGAGGGATGAAAAAAATTGGAATAACTTCGTTCAAAAATATTAATTTGCAATGCCATATGATGTTATTTATTTTTTTAATTTTAAACGATATTCCAGATTATTCAAATCATCTTTTGACTTAACTTCATTTTTAAGAAATGTTTTGGTATATGCTTCGTTTTTGGTTTAAAATACTTCTGGGTGATGATTTCAGGAGTAACTGTGACCTGTCGGCCGCCAACACTCTGAGAGGACATTACAGTCGGCCATATTTCCTCCCCCAGGTCGCGGAGTCCAGCAAGACAGACTGGATATTTATGGGCAGTCCTGGATATGGAGCAAACATGCACGTAAGTGTAAAACTGCACGTGCACGTAGAACTATAGACTAGTTACAATTTGCACGTGCATGTAATTCTGGCAAATATGTTAAGTATACTAACAGTAATAACAATTATAGGCTAATAACAGTTTGAGTTTTATCATTTTTATGTAATACTGAAGATAAAATAACTTTTATTTATTTTTTAAACTTTAAATAAGAAATCCACCCCTTCCCTGGCCCCTTTCTTACGGGGAAAAAAATAAAATATAATAAATCGCTCAATCATGTAAACGCAACAGGTTGCAGTAGTGTATAAACACTTGCCAAATGATATTGCTTCAGTTAGTTGACATCTGGATCCTATGTAGGATTCGAAACTTCGATTTTTATCTTTCAAATGAAAATTTTCGACCAAATTTAATGAATGCACGTATCAAATTGTTGATTTTGTTGAAACAGAAAACCAGCATGGTTCTGGACATATATATTTTTTTATCGTGTAACCCAACGTTTGCGGAACTTTCACTCTATGTTGTGTCCATGCACCTGTTACCTTGCAAATGTAAACTGTAACATTCCTTGTAGATAAAATATTGATTATCAAAAAACTCTGATTAATTGCTACCAGGTACCATCTCATATATCCATACAATACAATACAAATATACCTAGAGAATCAACAATGATTCTTTTTGTCTATATACATGTACTAGTACTAGTATATAATTGTTCGTGGGCCTAAACAAATTTAATACTGTATTTTATTTTCATAATTAAATCAGGGATGTCCAATTATACTTGGACAGCATAGTCGAAAAGTCGTACGCTTCAGTCAAAAGATAGTCGAGTACTCTTTATGTCTCTTTTATATGCCAGTGTCAGGTTTCTTCATTTCAGACTGCAAAGTGAAATATCCCATGATATTATACTTTCATGTAAATTAGTTGAATCTGTTTGGTCGAGAAACATTTGTTAAAAAACACTATTAACCGCTGAATAAAGAAGCCACGCCCTCCAGCGTACAGTGTAGCAACAGTCAACAGTGTTTGACGACGGGAGATATTCCAAAAAATAGCGACTGCGCAGAATTTATGCGCGCACGGTTCAGTTGTATGTATTTGTATAAAACATTCAGTATTATATAGTAACTATTGCATGTAGTTGAGTGTAACATTGAAAATTTTCACCCCTCGAAAACCATTGTCAACCTTGGCTGGGCCTCGATTGACAGTGGTTAAATTTCTTGGGGTGAAAATTTTCAATGTTACACTCATGCAATATTTATATACTACCATCATGATTTTTTCTTCGGTCTAATTTTAGCAAATCGTTCATACTTTGTAGATAGATGCAGTAGAGCATCCCTCTTGGCAGGCGCAGATAACTGGTACCAAACTCTGGACTCTGGAACCTCCCCCTGAATGTTACTTTCAGTGTCCTAAAAGTGTTCAAGTCGTCATTAATCCTGGAGAAATAAGTAAGCGTAGACACTAGCATGTCTGTTGTAGAACTGTACAACTTTATATGGTTTTACAGAATGATATAAGACTTTGATCATGACTGTTTTAGTCAAAAGACTCAAATATAAAACCATAATTTTTAACGCTATAGTTTATAAATGCTTCTACCGATATGAAGGAATTAAGAAAATGCATGGAAGAGTAGCTTCATTGTCCATATACAGGTGTCCATGTATATAAATGTCATTTTAATATCATTGGCGTCGTATAAGCAAATTGAAAGGAGGGACTACATGTAAGTGAAAGAGTAAAAAAAAATCTACAAAAAATTTTGACATGCAAAAGAAAAAGGGAAGTGTGTCCATTGTCCAATCACGACAATCCTCTTTTCGGGGGGGGGAGGTAGCCCCCAGTTCCGACGCCTTTGAATACATTGTGCAAATGTGTGCATTCTATCATTATCTGTTAAGCAATATGCCCATATGTTTTCGGTCTATCTTTATCTCTTTAAACAATATTTTCATCATGCAAATATTATTCTGTAAATGATAAAGTAACATCATTTTCAGTTTTCAATGTAATAGTTACATTTTTAAAATGATGACTGCAAAAAAATCCAAATAAATGCATTGAAACAAAAAAGTTTCACTATATTGAGCTCACCTTGGAGGGAAGCGCGTATTGAAAACTATACTGGGTAATTAACTTCTGTGAGTTGCAGGAATGTGCTAAAATTACAAGGGTATTTGGAGGAGGCTATAAAATGAAATTATTAATAAAACCTTTATCGTCAGCATTAAATAATTCCAGAATAGAAAAGCGTTTCCGATTTCATGCTTCAGATGAATTTCTGTGTGTGATTGATCTGCAATTTCTTTTGGTCCAGCGATGCAGCTAATTAAAGATCCAGAAACTTATTGCATTTTTCTCAGAGAGAGAGCTTGAGAGAGAGAGAGAGAGAGAGAGAGAGAGAGAGAGAGAGACAGATCAGTGTACTTTGTATTTCACAGTCGCTTCAAGCATTAGTGTGAAAAATCATTTGAATACCTGGTATATCATTTTAATTTTTTTTAACTTCTTTTTTTCAGTTGTCCTGGATACAAACCGTTGGTACCATTCAACTCTTAACGTGGGAGATGATATCAGCATTACTATTGGATCAGAATACGATTAAAGGCGTTTGATTTAAAATAAAAATGAATGAAATACATTAACAAACTTTAGATGTGTGAAATTTTCTGAAGTGTATCGGCATTTTGAACAATCGATTTTATGCAAGCATATGAAATTCAGTATATTCTGTGTACAATTGCATGAACAAATGTAGCATGTCAAATGTACGTTTCCTCGCCTTCACAAACCAGAGATTTCCGATTCACACAAGAGCCCATGGCTTGTAAAGATATGCTCTTCCTATTCCAAAAATATACATCACGTACGTTTACAAAAATTTCAGTCCCAAAGTTTAATTACCTAATTCTAGAATTTAGCTAGAAGCATGTAAAACAATTGATTGAAAACAGCTGTTCTAATTTTTATATTTCCGTTTTTAAAAAAGTCAAAGCATGGACATTTTTAATTCTCTAATATACAGTTTGATACACATGTAGACTAAACGAAGATATAATACTATCATTTCTATGCATTAGCTTTGGTCACAAAAATTCAGTTCTGTTTGGGATGGTGAAACATAAAGTAGCAATACTTGAACAACAATTGTTTGTTTTCGGTGACGGGTTGCAGTTAATGTAAAAAGTAAAACTTTGTGAAAAGCTTTCAAACCGTTCTTTGAAGACCGATGTTTATATCCTGCTCCAAAATATACATAATTCTTTTGGACGATGTTGTCATGGTGACTAAAATACAAAATAGGAAATTCTTCCAAAAAAAGCTCCTCAAATTACTGAAACGTCATGTTTGATGAATAATTTTATCGAATTGAAATTCTTTTTAAAAATCAAAAAAAGTTACGATTTACTAGTACATCGGTAATACTTCGTTTTATGTGGCCTTTAATTCGACAATTAAATATATCGACGACGCATTAATTGTCAATTAACAATGCTTATTTTCGTTCTTATGTCGACACGATATATCCCGGTGAGCTTGAAATAAAAAATACCACAGAGTCTGACACATCTGTTTCATATTTGGACATATTCATAAAAGTTAAAATCAAATGCTAACTGACTTTTTTCTTACTGATTGCTATGCCATTATATACACACTGAATTGTCTATGGATTTTTACGTATTTTCGGACATGACAAGGAGCACACAGCGGGTGTGACTGGGATGCTCATTAATTTATGGCACCTGATCCCACCTCTGATGTTGTTGAGGCCCGTGTTTGCTCTGCTCCTATTTTGTATTGTTTAACAGACTTTTGATCGAGCTCGAATACTGTTTGTTATTTTCAAATATTTCATTTAAAAAAATGAAAAAAGAATTGAGCATGTATTGTTTTCCAATTTGAACTGAAAAATTATAATTCCTACATCATTCAAAAGATATGATCAAGGTTAGTGTTTTCTGAAAGTTAGTCAAACTTCAAGGTCAAAGGAGGTACACAGGGGAAGACCTTGTCATAAGCAATACACATGCTCAATATAAAAGAAGTTGTGGCGAAAGTTTTGAAAAGTTTTTTAAGTTTTTTAGATGTAGGTCAAACTCCAAGGTCAAGGTCAAAATCATTGATACCAAAAGGATGGCCTTGTCATAAGGAACACTTTTATACATGTGTATATATCTGTGAAAGAAAGCACTAGTGCTAAATGTAAAAAAAAATATGGCCAAGGTTTAAGTTTTGTTTAAAGTAGGTCACTTCTAAGGTCAAGGTCAAAATATTTAACCCACGAAAAGGTCTTGTCATGATTAGTAGCCTATACACATATGAAATTTGAAAGTGCCCTTTCACCGTCCAACTGTTCAAAGTTTATGGCTAAAGTCTTTTTTAAAAAGTGGGTAAAAAGTCCAAAGTCAAGGTCAAAAGGTCAAATATGTTGATATCCAAAGGAATATAAGGTACGTCTTGTCACAAGAAAGGCACATTTGAAATATGAAAGACCTGGCTCCAACAAATTAAAAGCTTATTTTTTGCGGACAAACAGACAGAAGGACGGGCAGAGCAAAAAACTATATACCCCAATTCTTTGATAAATGGGGTATGTTGTGATAATAAATTGTTACTCTTTCTGTTCTCTGGGTTGATTTCTTCATATCATGATCTGACATAAAAATTATTTAAAAAAAAAAGCAGCGCTTCATACTTCAAACTATTTTCCGGTTGTTTATGAAAATCAACATTAGAATTTTTGAATTTTCTCAGTGAAATTTAAAGCAGAATCGGTTTGTCAAGTTGCATTCCATCCTTTACATCATGCCCCTCAACTATGTACGAGTTACTAAATAATTTGAAGACGACCCTAATTATCTCTGTCAACTGTCAGTGTCAGTGTAAACAACTTCAAAAGGAAAAAATAGCCTATAAATTAAAAAGAAGAGAGAAGACAAATGAGTTAGCATAGATGAAACCAAAGATATGTCTTCACAGAACAGGAAAGATTCGAAGGAGGACGATTCCCTCCGGAGAAGGGTTAATTTACACTTCCAGTATCTGTATGACAGTGCCATACAGCAGGGGTTCAGTCCTGATGACTTGTCCAAGATCGATGCTGTAATGGAACTCAGAGAAGACATCGACAGTTTAGAAATCCCCAGCTGTGTTTGGAAATCTTTAGTGGCTTTATTTATTTCATTCTTAGCTATCGTTATTGTTTACTTGTCAGAATGGCCAGTCAAAAATGATACTATTTTCAGACTGTGGCTTGAAACTAAAGGGGTCGAGGATCCAAGAACTGAAAAGTGTGCGGCAGAACTGCCTGAGTTATTCCAGGAGATGGTTCGTCCTCCACCACAGTTTTGTAGATTTTGCCAAAATGTGAAATCCGTCGAAAAAGTGGAAAATATTACTCCAGAAAACTTTGAAAAGCGATATGCCTACACTGGTAGACCAGTGGTGGTAAAAGATGGAACTAAAAATTGGACAGCCTCAGAATTCTTTTCATTCCAGTTCATGAAATCTATTTACACCAAAAATAGCACTGCTTTAGAAAACGTAGAGAAGAAATGCCAATTTTTCGCCTACAAATCCAATTTCAAATCATTCGAGGAAGTGTTTGAAATGAGTGAAGAGAGAGCATTCTTGAAGGATAAATCAGCACCTTGGTACATAGGATGGTAATTTCGGTTGTGTATTATTGATTTATTACCAATCATATAGTTTTATTTGAAAGTATTGAAAGAAATTCTCGAATAAAGCATTATAGCTGGATTGACCAAAAGAGTTTGGCATCAGGATGGTATATTTATACTAAATTTACTAGTGTTCTGTACAGTACATTGGGTGTTTTTTTTTTCATTACATGTGTAACAGACTTGTGTTGAGGTAATTGTGTGGTCGTTAAGAATGAACAACAAGGCTGTTGGTTCGAGTTGAACAAGACAGTAACTCTTTATTCGATGGATAGATAATCATCAATCATCATCAAAACCCTATAATGAAATAACAAATTATAAATTCTAAGCATAAAAACTATAAAGCTATTCATCAATATATATGTACAAATCAATATATCATATAGCTTTATCCGAATCAAGGGAGATAATTCAATTACATGAAAATTACATAATAAAATCTCCCATTGCTTTAATTAATGAATATTTAGAATAAAATCTTTACAATAATTATTATTCCAATGTATATGTACATTATCAATTATTGTTTAGCATAAAAACAATGAACATGCGTACCATTCAATGGGAATGGGTCAAATGCTGTACAACAGCATATAAGCTGCATACACAAAACTGTATATGTACTAGGATAATATCTACAAATCAACAATAAACACCTTTGTAGATATCTATACTAATCATAAAATAAAGTTTACTTTAAAAATATGAAAAAGTGAGACAGCACTGTATTTACTATTTACACATAACTCTATATCTAAGGTCTCACTCTCACTATACATTTACTCCAGAAAAGTGATTAAAGGAATTAAGTGCAAAAATTACAGATTTCACATTTAATAGAATTAGAATTATATTACTCATTAGTATTAAAGAATTACTTACCATGCAATAGGAAATGTTGGTCTCAAGGTCAATGTCTGATTTGTAAAACAACTATGGAAAATCAGAGACAAAAACACTTCCAACACATATGGCAACCAAGCAAGAATTACCCAAAAACACAAAGAAAACTTGGAGGGAAACACAAAAACCAATAGAAAACCATAAGACAATACTAAAAAACCAATGAAACTAAAAGATACAAAATGACCATGGCCAGAATATAATTAGCACCCTGAGGCTAACTCTGGACCTCTCTGGAAAAGAATCATTTAAAAATCAATACACTTAACTACAGGTTAAATGAATAATTACATAATTCAGCTGTAGAAGTGTGCTGCAAGTAAAAACATATATAATTAAATAAATGAATAGATGCACATGCAATATGCATTGCTATGCACATGTGCATAATATATAAAACATGAGTCTGTCACATTCTCCCCCTGGTGCAAGAATGGCGTCCGCGCCATTGACCAAACCCGAGAATGTAACAAAAATGCTGGAAAGAAAGTATCGTCATAAAATAAGAATAAAATATCACTTACCTGTGATTATGGATATGAGCACTTTAGCGGAATCTTTATCCATTCTAGCAAGTTCTCCACTAGAAACTAATGTCTGAAAATATTTTGCTCTCTGTAAGCATTCTGAGGACTGTACTTGCTGGGACATTACAAAGTCCTCTGTCCACTTTGGTTTGGCTCTAACTCTAGCTGACCTTCGCGGTGGGGGAGATGGGTCTTCTTCCATGTTATCATCATCTGTTCCCTGCTTCTCACCAGAAAGATCCTCCTCTGCTGCTATTCCCTCAGTAGAGTTATCTTCTACTGTCACTTCAGCAGGATGATCTTCTGATGGAGCATCTTCAGGAAGAAGTTCCTTGAGCATGTCTTCATCTATTGCAGCTGACTCTTGACCGTCGTCTTCTTCATTAGTTACATCACTAATGGACACTGGAGCGTCCTCCATACTTTGGTCATTAGTCTTAGTGCCGGTACCGGGCATGAAATAATACTCTGATTCATCATCATCATCATCGTCATCATCCTTCGACTTAGGTGGAATGGACGGTTCAGGATGTGAATCTTTATGCTTTGTGCTCTTTCTTGGTGCTGGTACTGGGGAGGAGAGTTTGGTTCCAATGGGTAGCAGCAAATTCCTATGTAAGGTCTTACATCTGCCTTCCCCATCTTCTCTTCTCACCCTAAAAACAGGAATACTGGTGCTTGGTTGATCTATGATGATGTAGGGGTGATCTTCCCATCGGTCAGCAATCTTGTGCTTCCCATCATAAGCAACCACTTTGACCAGCACTCTATCTCCAGTACTCAGTGTACCTCCCCTGGTCTTCGAGTCGTATAAGGCCTTGTGTCTGGATTGGCTGTTCTTCGCAGCTGTGTTTGCTATTTCGTAAGCTTTCTTCAAGCAGTCCTGTAAGTTCTGGACATAAGTAGAACAAGAGGCCCAGGGGCCACAGCGCTCACCTGAGCACATCAGCTAGGAAAAAACACATCAGATCAGAACTGAAAGTTAACTTAAGTTGGGGGGGGGGGGCTTGAATTTTAACCCCAAAGCTAGGGGATCATAATTTGAACGAACTAGAATCTACATTACCTCAGGATGTTTCCATACAAATATTACTAATCCTGGCTTTTAAGTACTTGAAAAGAAGATTTTTAAAGATTTTTCCTATATATTCCTATGTAAAACTTTGATTGGCCATTTTGGCCCCGCCCTACCCCCGGGGGTCATGACTTGAACAAACTTGAATCTACTCTACCTGAGGATAATTTCACATGAGTTTCATCTTTCCTGTTTCAATGGTTCTTGAGAAGAAGATTTTTTAAGATTTTTCCTATATATTCCTATGTAAAACTTTGATCGGCCATTTTGGCCCCGCCCTACCCCCGGGGTCATGACTTGAACAAACCTGAATCTACACTACCTGAGGATGATTCCACATGAGTTTCATCTTTCCTGGCCCAGTGGTTCTTGAGAAGAAGTTTTTTAATGATTTTTCCTATATATTCCTATGTAAAACTTTGATTGGCCATTTTTGCCCCGCCCTACCCCCGGGGGTCATGACTTGAACAAACTTGAATCTACACTACCTGAGGATGATTCCACATGAGTTTCATCTTTCCTGTTTCAATGGTTCTTGAGAAGAAGATTTTTTAAGATTTTTCCTATATATTTTCTGTAAAACTTTGATCGGCCATTTTGGCCCCGCCCTACCCCCGGGGGTCATGACTTGAACAAACTTGAATCTACACAACCTGAGGATGATTCCACATGAGTTTCATCTTTCCTGGCCCAGTGGTTCTTGAGAAGAAGATTTTTAATGATTTTTCCTATATATTCCTATGTAAAACTTAGATCGGCCATTTTGGCCCCGCCCTACCCCCGGGGGTCATGACTTGAACAAACTTGAATCTACACTACCTCAGGATGATACCACATAAGTTTCATTTTTCCTGGCCCAGTGGTTCTTGAATATATTCCTATGTAAAACTTTGATCGGCCATTTTTGCCCCGCCCTACCCCCGGGGGTCATGACTTGAACAAACTTGAATCTACACTACCTGAAGATGATTCCACATGAGTTTCATCTTTCCTGGCCCAGTGGTTCTTGAGAAGAAGATTTTTAAAGATTTGTTCTATATATTACTATGTAAAACTTTGTCGGCCATTTTGGCCCCGCCCTACCCCCGGGGGTCATGACTTGAACAAACTTGAATCTACACTACCTGAGGATGATTCCACATGAGTTTCATCTTTCCTGGCCCAGTGGTTCTTGAGGAGAAGATTTTTTAAAAATGCCAATAATTTTTCTCTAAATCATGATTATCTCCCCTTGGAAAAGGGCGTGGCCCTTCATTTGAACAAACTTGAATCCCCTTCACCCAAGGATACTTTGTGCCAAGTTTAATTGAAATTGGCCCAGTGGTTCTTGAGAAGAAGATGAAAATGTGAAAAGTTTACGACAACGACAACGCCGACAACGACGACGACGACGACAACGCCGACAACGACAACGACAGACAACGGACAAATTGTGATCAGAAAAGCTCACTTGAGCCTTTGGCTCAGGTGAGCTAAAAACTCTTGGTCTTCTCTCCATTGTCCAATCCAAATACTAAATCAACTGGTAGATTCGGTTCCCTTCCAAACATAAGGTAGAATGGGGAATATCCCGTTGTTTCATGTTTGGTGGCATTGTATGCATGGATTAATGGACCTATGTGGGCTTTCCAGTTTGACTTCAGTTCAGGTGCAAGGGTACCAAGCATGGATATCAAAGTCCGGTTAAATCTTTCGGTGATACCATTACCCATAGGATGGTAAGGGGTGGTTCGAGACTTTGAAATACCTGTAATAAAACATAATTCCTGAATTAATTTACTCGAAAAATTTGTACCTTGATCTGAATGAATCTGTCGTGGAAGTCCATAAGGGATGATAAAATGGTTAAGCAGAGCGTCAGCTGTGGTTTTCGCGGTTTGGTTTTTGGTAGGGACAGCTACTGCAAATTTGGTAAAATGGTCCGTTATGACTAGAATATTCTGAATTCCGCCCTTAGATGGTTCAAGGGTCAAAAAGTCCATACATACAAGCTCTAGGGGCTGAGTCGTGGATATACTGACCAATGAAGCTCGTTGGTTATCAGGTGTCTTGAATTTCAGACATCTACTGCAGTGGTCAATATAATTGGCAATGTCCTTATGCATTCTCGGCCAGTAGAACCTATCCATCACCAAAGCTATGGTCCTCTCTCTACCTGGATGTCCCATTCTATCATGAAGGAAGTCCAGTAAAACAGGAACTACTTCTGGGGAAACAAGAACCTGTTGATGTTTCTTACCATCAGCGTTGGTGACTCTTACTACCAAATCATCTTTAATACTAAGCTTGTTGAAATTCTTGTTCATGATCTTGTCATGGTCTGTAGTCAAAGTGTCCTTCTTGGGCTTAGTGCCATTCCTAACATACTCTTTCCAGGTAGATATGGTAGCATCTCTCTTTTGTATATCATGCAGATCAATACGCTGGAAAGGATCCGAAGGCTGTAGCTGGTCACAAGATGTTATGGTCACTGGCAATGACTCGATCAGAGGTTGGCCTTGCTGTAAGTTGCAAATAGCTTTCACTGTGTCACAGTCTATGACCTCTGGGAGTCTTGACAACCCATCAGCATCAGCGTTGTTCTTGCCTGGCTTGTATGTGATGGTGAAATTGTAGGCTGATAGAGCTGCTATCCAGCGATGACCAGTAGCGTCTAGCTTAGCCGTAGTCAGAACATAGGTCAGAGGGTTATTGTCTGTAAAGACGGCGAAGGTGTTGCCCATAAGATAGTCTGCGAACTTTTCAGTGATGGCCCACTTCAGAGCGAGGAACTCTAATTTATGTGTTGGGTAGTTCCGCTCGGATTTGGTTAACCCGCGGCTGGCGTAGGCAATTACCCGGTCATGTCCATCCTGATTCTGGTAAAGAACAGCACCCAACCCTGTTCCGCATGCATCCGTGTGGAGCTCGAATGGCTTGGAGAAGTCTGGGTATCCAAGGACAGGTGGTGAGGTCAGTTTGTCCTTCAACACAGAGAATGCTGACTCCTGTTCTTGATCCCATTTCCACTTGGAAAGCTGCTTGGTATTAGGGTTGCGACTCTTCTTACCAGTTGCCATGACATCAATCAGGGGGCGGGCAATTTTGGAAAAATTCTGGATGAACTTCCTGTAGTATCCTACAAAGCCTAGGAAAGATCTAACATCCTCAGGGTTCTTAGGTGTTGGCCAGTTTCTCACTTTCTCTATCTTATCTGGGTCTGCCTGGACACCTTCTTCTGACACTATGTGGCCGATGTACTTGACCTTGTTCATCAGGAATGAGCACTTCTTTGGTGAGAGCTTTAACCCATACTGTCGAATTCTGGTAAAAACTTGGCTTAGTCTCTCCAAATGCTCCTCAAAAGTCCTCGAAAAAATAATCAGGTCGTCTAAGTATATAAAGCATATCTTCAAGTGAAGATCTCCCAAGCATTCTTCTTGAAGTCGTTGGTACGTCGCTGGTGCATTGGCAAGTCCAAAGCTCATCTTATTAAACTCGTAGAAACCCAATGGGCCTACTGTGAAAGCTGTTCTTTCTTTGTGGGACTCTTCTATCTGTATCTGGTGGTAGCCCGATTTCATGTCTAGTACAGTGAAGTATTTGTTACCTGATAAGGAATCTAAAATTTCATCAATGCGAGGGAGTGCGTAATTATCCTTAATGGTTCTGGAATTAAGTTGACGGTAGTCGATACAAAGTCTCAATGTTCCATCCTGTTTTCTAACCAATACGACATTGGATGAAAAAGGAGAGTGTGATGGACGAATCACTCCGCTCGCCAATAATTCTTGAATATGTGTCCTAACTTCCTCAATCATGGATGGTGGAATCCTTCTATATTTCTGTTTGAATGGTGTTGTATCATACAGGTTGATCTGATGCTTAACCTTATCTGTTGTTCCAATATCTGTTGAACTGGTGGAAAATATGTCCGAAAATTCTGAAATCAGTTCCTTGCAATGATGTTGTTCTTCTGTAGACACTGATGGTGAAATCTTGATCTTGTCATAGATGTTCTGTAAATCAGGACTGATAGTAGTCTCAGGCACCATGGTGTTCAATATCTGGACAGGCTGGAGTTCACACAAAACTGCTCGTGGTGGAACTGCAACAGTTCTTGTGGTAACATTACAAATCTCCACAGGAATAGTAGCGCTGGACTCATGGTCGTAAAGGTGGAGTGATGAAGTGATATCCAGATCGGTATGGATAATGGATTTCCTTGTAGCTTGAAGCATGGCAAGGACTCTGTGATATGGCAGCTTCTTATCCATGTATCCTTCAATCGTCACTCTTCCATTGGGTGGAATAATCACTCGTTCTGTAGATGCAGACTTAATAAGACAAAGTCTATTGCTGTGTCGCTGCAAGTCTCTCTGCCTCAAGGTCATACACTTGAAGGCTAAGTACCATGAAGTCTGCAATTGAGCATCTTGAAGATATCTCGATCCGAACTCATCTCGGGTAATATCTATGAGACGACTAATAATGTTGGTTCCAATGAGAACGGGTACTCTAGCATTATAATTGCTGTTAGGTACAATTAAAAACAAGCAGTCATCTAAGACATCATGAGGTGTACCATAAGGCTTAATGCTAGCAGATATATAGCCTGAGTAGGGCATATGTTGTCCATCTGCACATTCAATATGCAGTATTTCATCAAGAGGATGAATCTCAATATGAGATAAATATTTGTCATAAAAATCTGCACTTATGGTAGACACTGTAGCACCTGTGTCAATGAGCGCTGGGCAAGGGACCTGCTCAATCTCAATGTTCACCTCGTTCGATATACCAACTATTGCTTCTTTGTCGCTGGGCCTCCCTTTGATCTGGCCTGATCCTCGACCCCAGGATTTGGCCTGTTGGAGTTTAAATGACCTTGTTTCCTCTGATGATCCAACTTGACTCTGCATCCGATTGCTAGATGACCTTCTTGATGACATCTGAAACAAACAATCTTACCTTTTTGTTGATCTCTCGTTGGTAGGGCTGGATCACTCATTGCCTCAGGAGGAGTAGGCATCTCATCATACTGCGGCCTTCTGTTGTAATCATGGAAGTTTCTTCTTCCTCTCTGAAATGATGGTCTGGGTCGATACTGATAATACTGAGGAGGTTGATTTTGGTGCTGAGGTTTAGCCATCTGCTGTATCTGTGTAGACAGCTGCTGAATCTGAGCTTGTATCTCACTAAACCTCTCGTCTGTGGTGGACTGTGCCGATTTAGCTGTAACCTGCTTAGGTTTCACTGTAATACCAGGTTGATGATCCATCTCAATCTTCCTGATAGCTACTCTAAGCTTATCAAAGTCTGGGGTAATCTGAAAGATATGTCCTGAAATGTCTTTCAATTCCTGGCGCAGACCTTTATAAAACATAGTCCTCAACATGTCATTGGCATTTGCTGGGGAAATCTTTCCTTTCTTAACAGCCTGGTTTAGAAGTTCCTCCAGTCGAACACTCCATGCTGCACAATCCTCATCAGATTTTTGTTTGGCGCTATAAAATTCAGCAAGAATGTCTTCAGTGCCAAGCACATTCCCATATATGCTGTCAAACTTCTGCAGAATTTCCTCAGTGGTGCTGGCTGGGCCTAACCTCATCAACACATTTGCTGGTTCACCCTTTAACGATCTCCTAATAGCGTTCATGATGGTATCCTTGGAATATCCTTCTTTACTCAAACAAGTAACCTCATAACGCCAGAGTTCATAAGAAGAATCACTCTTTCCTCCAGAAAACATGGCAATCCGCACGGGATGCTTGAATGGAGTCGTAAAGTCCATCGTTGTGTTGGAGAATGGTGAAAAAGGTTCTGGCTTAACTGGTGTTTTGGGTGTCTTTGGTATAGCTCCTGATTCTTTACCAACGGCGACTACCTCGGACATCCAACCAAGCAGATCCGCAGGAGTATCAGCTTTTGGTTTCAGGTTCATAGCTTCCAGGGTTTTCATCAACTGCTCTTTCTCTTCCTTCGACATAAACGTTCCTGCAGTTGCTCCTTCTGTCTCTTCTGCTGTTGACTTTTTGTCAGTAGACATGTTTGATGTGTTGAACCACAATGAAATAAAAATGTACAAAAGACAATAATTCATGTACAAAATTCAAGGTAGCAGGTGGGTAGTCTCTCTGAAGACTAAGAAAAACACAGGACAAATGTTGGGGAAATAAATCTTATTCTTTATAATCTAATAATAAGGAGGGTAGTTCAATGTGAACGTGTCAAAATGTGGGCTATCAAATCAATTTAAAAATTCAGTGCTGAAAAATAAATGAATCAGAATTGCTTAGGGGGGTAAGCTCTAAATAGAACTTATAAACAAGGGAAAACGAAAGTAGAAATGCACATCCGGTAGTACCTTGCACTTCCGGTAATGATAAATAATGCACTAAAGTTGTAAAGTTGTGAAATCAGCTGTTCAACAAACAAAATTACAAAGTTAAATAAATACCAAAGTTTACCTGTTTACTCCGCTGTAAAATAAATCAGGGCAAAAGGGCATTCAATGATGTTTCAGTAAATACAAATTTCAAGTGAAATATTCAAATATTCTAAAGAAATAAACACAAGAACAACAATTTTCGATAAACTTTGTCAAAAACGCGTGTTTACATTTGTAATTTCCGGTGCGGTATAATCGGAATATCGAGCTCGATCAGTAAACGAAAAGAAACCGAACCCGAACAGTTAACTGTGAAAACGGAAGTAGTCAAACGAAAAAACGAACCCGATCTGAAAAAAATGTCAACAAAACGGCATGGTTTCTGAAAACTGAAAATAATGTAGCAGGTATGGAAACGAAACACTCTGAAAGTGGATAGAAGTAATTTAAACTGCTTAACTATGGTTCTTTACACAACTATGCAAGTAAAATGACACACTTTAACCCAACTTCAATCAACTGACACCTGTTTTACTCAAACCAATGCAACACTACCACTTCAACTACCACTGTAAAACTCAACACCTGTAAAATATCTGTGTATTGTCAGTCTACAGTCTTGTTTGTCAAAAGTAAGACAGATGAATTAATTAACTACATATCTGTTATTCAAGTAGTAATACCTGGAAACAAAGGGCTTAAGGGTAGGTAATGTGCTATATAGAAATAGAGAGGATACTTTTACACTACACTTTCTTACCAAATTAGGAAAATTTGAAATGAAATTTAAATAATTGCAAATTCAAATAAGCTGTCAAATAAACAAAATTCTAAATAATTTTAAGAGTACTCAAGCGTTTACAAATTTATAAAATAATTAATTACACTGAAATATGAAATAGGGTACCCAAAAGTAAAAAA
Organism: Saccostrea cuccullata; assembly: GCF_032062105.1. Taxonomy (NCBI): domain Eukaryota; kingdom Metazoa; phylum Mollusca; class Bivalvia; order Ostreida; family Ostreidae; genus Saccostrea; species Saccostrea cuccullata. Next base: position 38,184 of record NW_026931089.1, on the reverse strand, counting down.
AATAAAGAACAAAAAAATAAGTAAGACAGACAGACAATGTCTATGCCGGCTTCTAACACAAATTACCTTCACTCACCAATCAGCTGATCTTATGATTACATACTTATGATATTTACATGTACATATATACAATATACTAATACACTGCACAAGAATGGTCCATGGACAGAACGGTCCAGAATCCAGAAGGAATCGCAGACAGTCTATGGAATACACAGTCACTACTGCACGATATCGTCTAGGCTCAAAGTGTTTATGTTCTTGAGAAACTTAACAGTCTAAGCTCACCAGAATAACGGAACCTCAGTCTGCAGGCTTTCCGTTGTATCCTGGACGTCCTGAGCGTACGTCTAATCCATCGTAGAGTTGAATTTCGTCTTGTCCCTACATGGGCGCCAAAATGTAACAGACTTGTGTTGAGGTAATTGTGTGGTCGTTAAGAATGAACAACAAGGCTGTTGGTTCGAGTTGAACAAGACAGTAACTCTTTATTCGATGGATAGATAATCATCAATCATCATCAAAACCCTATAATGAAATAACAAATTATAAATTCTAAGCATAAAAACTATAAAGCTATTCATCAATATATATGTACAAATCAATATATCATATAGCTTTATCCGAATCAAGGGAGATAATTCAATTACATGAAAATTACATAATAAAATCTCCCATTGCTTTAATTAATGAATATTTAGAATAAAATCTTTACAATAATTATTATTCCAATGTATATGTACATTATCAATTATTGTTTAGCATAAAAACAATGAACATGCGTACCATTCAATGGGAATGGGTCAAATGCTGTACAACAGCATATAAGCTGCATACACAAAACTGTATATGTACTAGGATAATATCTACAAATCAACAATAAACACCTTTGTAGATATCTATACTAATCATAAAATAAAGTTTACTTTAAAAATATGAAAAAGTGAGACAGCACTGTATTTACTATTTACACATAACTCTATATCTAAGGTCTCACTCTCACTATACATTTACTCCAGAAAAGTGATTAAAGGAATTAAGTGCAAAAATTACAGATTTCACATTTAATAGAATTAGAATTATATTACTCATTAGTATTAAAGAATTACTTACCATGCAATAGGAAATGTTGGTCTCAAGGTCAATGTCTGATTTGTAAAACAACTATGGAAAATCAGAGACAAAAACACTTCCAACACATATGGCAACCAAGCAAGAATTACCCAAAAACACAAAGAAAACTTGGAGGGAAACACAAAAACCAATAGAAAACCATAAGACAATACTAAAAAACCAATGAAACTAAAAGATACAAAATGACCATGGCCAGAATATAATTAGCACCCTGAGGCTAACTCTGGACCTCTCTGGAAAAGAATCATTTAAAAATCAATACACTTAACTACAGGTTAAATGAATAATTACATAATTCAGCTGTAGAAGTGTGCTGCAAGTAAAAACATATATAATTAAATAAATGAATAGATGCACATGCAATATGCATTGCTATGCACATGTGCATAATATATAAAACATGAGTCTGTCACACATGTATTAAGAAAGAATTAGCATCTAACAGCTCCTACATTTACTCTCTCACTTAATATTTGCAATACATATATTATTTTTATGTTACAGGAGTAACTGTGATCTATCAGCTGCGAATGTCCTAAGACAACACTATAGCCGTCCATACTTTCTGCCAAAACAAGCCGAGTCCAGCAAAACAGACTGGATATTCATGGGGAGTCCTGGATATGGTGCTTCAATGCATGTATGTCAGTCACAACATTAGTTTTGTAAATTCATGTCTCTTTTTCAGATCAGTTTGTAATGTATTAGCTACTGTAGGTCAATATTGTAAGATGTCCATACAAGAAGCAAATCAAGCAATATATTAGGCCATCCTTAAAAAATTATTTGTTTGGAATTGCCGCCTGAAGGGTTTCAGACGCAGGAGGGAGGGAGGGAAATTATTTTTTTTTAATTGAAAACCTAATTTTACATAGATCTGACACTATATTTCAGTGTTTTGTATGGTGCATGTGATACATGTAATAGGCAAAAGAATTGATTAAATAAGAAAATTTTTTCCTACTTTTGGTCAATAAAATTTTTTCAGGAGGGGGGTATTTCAATGAGGCGGGAGGCAATTCCAAACAAACTATAATTTTATTTTGGCCTTATCCCAATCACCTTTGAAAAACCAAGTGTCAAAATTTTAGTGACCTCAATTTTTTATTTTGTATATATTAATACTGATACAAATACTATTCCATTTTCTAACTGTACATTAATTCAGTAACAAATTTGACTTAAAATTTATAAAATCTCCAAATTTATAAGTTATTCTGAACTTAAAAAATCAAGTAAAAATTGTAATATAGCCCACTAACTGTTCCATGCTGCTTTTGCATCATGAGGGAAACTTGCCTAGTATCCATTGCATCCATATTGTTCAAATACCATGTCTTGGCATGTATATTGTAATAAGATGCCATTGAGTTTTTGACATGGATTGGATGAATGGAAATAGCACATTTGATCCAAGATAAAATTTTGCAGCAGATATTAAATTCCTATTTCAATTAAAAGAGTTGATTTTCACTAGAATAAGATAATAATAAAAAGAAATTTTGTCATTTGGTTTAATTACATGTATATATTTATGACTTATAATTATTTTTTTTATTTTGCCCTTTCTAGATCGATTATGTGAATAACCCTTCTTGGCAGGCACAAATCACTGGAACCAAACGCTGGACACTGGAACCTCCCCCAGAATGTTACTTTGCCTGTAAACAATCTTTTTTCGATGTTACTGTCCAGCCAGGGGAAATAAGTAAGATATAAATAATTAAGATATACTGAGTAATAGAAGAAATAAGTAAGATATACTCAGTAATAGGGGAAATATGTAAGATATACTTGTATATGTACTCAGTAATGTATCTGGGAGTTCATATAATTTATACAGAAATTGCTCCTTTTGCCTTTTCTTATGTCTTTTATCCTTCCTGACTAAAGTAAATTGGTGAAACTAATTTTAACATTTAGGTTGCATGACTTTTCACACAGGAAAATATAAAATGCTGTAGATGTAAAAATCTTGATCCATATCATATGATTGTCAAATTCAGAACTGGGATTATTAAGTAATTAAAGTACATGGTAAAGCTCATTGGGTAATAAGTTTCCATTCATGAGAACTCAGCAGCTTTCAGTTGTAACCCCCCTTCCCTATCCACTTCGTTTTCAAACTCTATGAAAGGGAATAATTTTTAATCCATTTTTATGTACTTTTTTATGCTTTCAGTTGTTTTAGACACAAATCTGTGGTTCCATGCAACACTGAATGTTGGAGACAACATAAGCATTGCCATTGGATCAGAGTTTGATTGACATTCCAAAGAAATGCCAAAGAATAGAATAATATTTTGTATGTGAAATAATAAGTTTGGGGGGGTATATAGGAATCACCTTGTCCATCTGTCCGTCTGTCTGTCTGTCCGTCTGTCTGTGCAAATGTGTCCGGTCCATATCTTTCTTACGGAGGGACATTAGAATCTACTACTCCACACAAAGATTGCCCATGACCCAAGGGTGTGTCATGACCTTGACCCAAGGTCATTTGGGGAAGTTCAAGGTCACTGGAAGAAAAAGTTCATAATTCGTGTCCGGTCCATATCTTTCTTATGGATAAACTTGGTAGGTTCTCATTTCACACAAAGATTGCCCATCTCCCAAGGGTGTGTCATGACCTTGACCCAAGGTCATTTGGGGAAGTTCAAGGTCACTGGAATAAAAATTTCATAATTCGTGTCCGGTCTACATCTTTTTTATGGATAAACTTGGTAGGTTCTCATTTCATGCAAAGATTGCCCATGACCCAAGGGTGTGTCATGACCTTGACCCGAGGTCACTTGAGGAAGTTCAAGGTCATTGGAAGAAAAAGTTCATAATTTGTGTCTGGTCCATGTCTTTCTTATGGATAAACTTGGTAGGTTCTCATTTCACGCAAAGATTGCCCATGACCTAAGGGTGTGTCCTGACCATGACCCAAGGTCATTTAGGGAAGTTCAAGGTCACTGGAAGAAAATTTTCATAATTTGTGTCCTGTCCATATCTTTCTTATTAGGGCTGGGTATTGGCCCAAGATTTCGTATTGCGATATATTGCGATATTTTTTACTGTATTGCGATATGTATTGCAATGTTTTCAATGTAATTAAAATGGCATTTCCTTACTATATTTACTTTAATTTACATGCAGAATTTACATAGCTACGATAAGTAACCAACATGGAAAAAAAAACTTGTTGATTTCATTTAAGTTATGCTCTGAAATGCTCCCACAAAACAACTTCTGTCTTACTGTTTGGCTTAATAACAACTTTAATAAGTCCATTTTTATATTTAATGACAAAATTCCTTAATCTAAGCATATTGCCACTATATCGATATTACAAAATCGTATTGCGATACGATATTTTTCGTCACTGTATTGCAATATATTGAAATATCGATATTTTTGCCCAGTCCTATTTCTTATGGATAAATTTGGTAGGTTCTCAATTCACACAAATATTGCCCTTGACCCAAGGGTGTGTCATGACCTTGACCCAAGTTCATTTGGGGAAATTCAAGGTAACTGTTAGAAAGAGTTTACAATTCATGTCTGGTCTACCTCTTTTTATGGATAAACTTGGTAGGTTCTCATTCTACACAAGGATTGCCCATGACCCAAGGGTTTGGCATGACCTTGACCCAAGGTCATTGGGGGAAGTTCAAGGTCACTGTAAGAAAATGTTCATAATTCATGTCCGGTCCATATCTTTCTTATTGATAAACTTGGTAGGTTCTCATTTCACACAAAGATTGCCCATGACCCAAGGGTATGTCATGATGTTGACCCAAGGTCATTTGGGGAATTTCAAGGTCAGTGGAATAAAAAATTCATAATTCATGTTTTATACATATCTTTATCATGGAAAACTTACTTCTGAAAAAAACCAGTGGGGGGTATTTTGTCCTGTTTTGACAGTTCTAGTTTTTAGCTCTACTGATCAGAGACCAGAAGAGCTTATGCGATAGTAATGCGTCCGACGTCTGTCCGTCTGTCTGTCTGTCCGTCTGTCTGTAAACAATTTTTCAAAACGCTACTCCTCCTACAATTTTAGTCTGATTTCAGTATTTCTTGGCACACAAGTAGACTACACCAAGATACATAGAATAGTGCATCGGTTTTTAATTTCGATGAACGGTGTTGCCATGTTGACTAAGCATAGAATTTTCTGTGAAATTTCTTAAAAACGCTACTCCTTCTACAGTTTTGGTCTGATTTCAGTATAACTTGGCACACAAGTAGACTACACTAAGATACAACGAATAGTGCATCGGTTTTTGATTTCGATGAACGGTGTTGCCATGGTTACTAAAAATAGAATTTTCTGTGAAATTCCTTTAAAAAGCTACTCCTTCTACAGTTTTGGTCTGATTACACCATAACTTGGCACACATGTAGACTACACTAAGATACGTAGAATAGTGCATCGGTTTTTGATTTCGGTGAACGGTGTTGCCATGGTTACTAAAAATAGAATTTTCTGAGAAATTCCTGTAAAACGCTACTCCTTCTACAGTTTTGGTCTGATTTCATATAACTTGGCACACAAGTAGACTACACTAAGATACATAGAATAGTGCATCGGTTTTTGATTTCGATGAATGGTGTTAACATAGTTACTAAAAATAGAATTTTCTGTGAAATTCCTTTAAAACGCTACTCCTCCTACAGTTTTAGTTTGATTTCAAATTAAGCTGATACACAAGTAGACTACACAAAGATACATAAAATAGTGCAATGATTTTTGATAAGTACAAACCAGTAGAGCTACAGTCTCGACAGAGACTTCTGGTTTTTAGCTCTACTGGTCAAAGACCAGAAGAGCTTATGTGATAGTAATGCATCCGGCGTCCGTCCGTCTGTCTGTCTGTCTGTCTGTCTGTCCATCTGTCTGTAAACAATTTTTCAAAACGCTACTCCTCCTACAATTTTAGTCTGATTTCAATATTACTTGGCACACAAGTAGACTACACTAAGATACATAGAATGGTGCATCGGTTTTTGATTTCGATGAACGGTGTTGCCATGGTTACTAAAAATAGAATTTTCTGTGAAATTCCTTAAAAACGCTACTCCTTCTAAAGTTTTTGTCTGATTTCAGTATAACTTGGCACACAAGTAGACTACACTAAGATACATAGAATAGTGCATCGGTTTTTGATTTCGATGAACGGTGTTGCCATGGTTACTAAAAATAGAATTTTCTGTGAAATTCCTTAAAAATGCTACTCCTTCTACAGTTTTTGTCTGATTTCAATATAACTTGGCACAAAAGTAGACTACACTAAGATACATAGATTAGTGCATCGGTTTTTGATTTCGATGAATGGTGTTGCCATGGTTACTAAAAATAGAATTTTCTGTGAAATTCCTTTAAAACGCTACTCCTTCTACAGTTTTGGTCTGATTTCAATATAACTTGGCACACAAGTAGACTACACTAAGATACATAGAATAGTGCATCGGTTTTTGATTTCGATGAATGGTGTTTCCATGGTTACTAAAAATAGAATTTTCTGTGAAATTCCTTTAAAACGCTACTCCTTCTACAGTTTTGGTCTGATTTCAGTATAACTTGGCACACAAGTAGACTACACTAAGATACATAGAATAGTGCATCGGTTTTTGATTTCGATGAACGGTGTTGCCATGGTTACTAAAAATAGAATTTTCTGTGAAATTCCTTAAAAATGCTACTCCTTCTACAGTTTTTGTCTGATTTCAATATAACTTGGCACAAAAGTAGACTACACTAAGATACATAGAGTAGTGCATCGGTTTTTGATTTCGATGAATGGTGTTGCCATGGTTACTAAAAATAGAATTTTCTGTGAAATTCCTTTAAAACGCTACTCCTTCTACAGTTTTGGTCTGATTTCAATATAACTTGGCACACAAGTAGACTACACTAAGATACATAGAATAGTGCATCGGTTTTTGATTTCGATGAACGGTGTTGCCATGGTTACTAAAAATAGAATTTTCTGTGAAATTCCTTAAAAACGCTACTCCTTCTACAGTTTTGGTCTGATTTCAGTATAACTTGGTACACAAGTAGACTACACTAAGATACATAGAGTAGTGCATCGGTTTTTGATTTCGATGAACGGTGTTGCCATGGTTACAAAAAATAGAATTTTCTGTGAAATTCCTTTAAAACGCTACTCCTCCTACAGTTTTGGTCTGATTTCTATATAACTTGGCACACAAGTAGACTACACTAAGATACATAGAATAGTGCATCGGTTTTTGATTTCGGTGAACGGTGTTGCCATGGTTACTAAAAATAGAATTCTCTGTGAAATTCCTTTAAAACACTACTCCTTCTACAGTTTTGGTCTGATTTCAAAATAAGTTGGCACACAAGTAGACTACACAAAGATACATAAAATAGTGCAATAGTTTTTGATAAGTACAAACCAGTAGAGCTACAGTCTCGACAGAGACTTCTGGTTTAAATACCATTATCCATATCATACCAGTAATGATACAAACCTTTTAATGCCAAATAAAATGGTCAGGGTATATAGAATAGAGTTCTTCTCTCCTCTAGCTAGCTCTGTTAGTCATGCTATCTGATTTATTTTTGGCCATGGTTGTAGATATAGGACTAATTATTGGCATAACATCTCCAAACATTGGTGTGAGAGGACTCTTAGGTCCCTTTAAAGTTATACATATTGATTCATCCATTGTATAGAAGAGTTATTGCCCTTAGACTTTGAAATTTCTCATCTCTCAGTCAGTTTTACCACAGCAAAAAAAAACCCCTTTTTTTGCTGTGGTAAGATAATGGGGTGGTTTTTGGTGAAAGCAATTACCAGTTTCTTTATACATGTATAATTAACTTAAAGATTTTGACCGGAAAGTGATTTCGAATTATTTTTTTCACATACTGTAAACCGTTACTTTTTTTCTTGTGCGAGAAGCCGAGAAATTTTCACAAAGTTTGTGAGAGCCTTGTCATCGCAAATATTTCTCACTTTAATCAAGCTCTTAAATTTACAGTTTCTTTTAACAACAGTTCAAACAAATGGCTTGATCATGAAAATTAATCATCATGAACTAGTTTACCTCTAGTGAATTATGAAATAAAGTTGTCATGAATAAAAGTTGGTCTACAGTATGTACTTCAATTTTTTACTTTCAGGATATTTTTTTTTTGGCTTTGCTTGTAGATGATGAGCTCTTTTTGGTATATGTTGTTTATTTTGATATTTTACAGAGCAATTAAGTTTCATTTTTATGAGTTTTTGAAGTTTTTGTCAAAAGTTCACCTTACTCCCAAACTTATAAATTATACAGTGTTAAATAGTCCAAGCATATTTTGCCGATATCTTGTTACTACTAAAATATCGCAATAAGATTTTTTTTGTATTGGTATCGCAGTTGACCAGAATATTGGCATATACTGTATTAGAATCATTATCAGCTTAGTTTGGACTTTCAGTAAGGCATGGCACTCTCGGCACTACATGTTTACCGCCTTGCAAATGGCGAATAGATTCTCATTGGTTAAGAAATTAATAACATCAGGAACTTTAAATTGTTTTTGATAACGATGAGACGACTTAAGCTCCACCTCTTCGCAGCACGAAACAGTGTAATTGATTATTCGATACACTAACTGGCATTTGCCCAAATTTCTATCCCATGTATATTTCAACAGTGAAGGAAAGCTGTGTAATTTCAGAAGCTAATTATGTAACGTTGAGAATGCCACACCTTACTGAAAGTCCAAACTAAGCTGATAATGGTCCTATTGCCCATCCTAAGCAGTAACATTAGACATATCATACTACGGTATTGAAGAATCTATAGGTTGAATAGTACTTTTGAATTGCTGCAAACAGTGAAAGTAGGTAAAGAAACTATTCAAGTTTATTATTTATACTTGTACCCTTGATACATTTTTTGTATATGTGCAATGTGACCAGAGACCTATGTTTGAAGTCCCCTGCATGTTATTGATATTAATGTTTACATATGTTTTTTGATACACTATTTAAGTTTTGAAGTGTATTTTTATTTTTTGAAATAAATGAGAAAATGTCCAGAATGATTTGTTTGTACAGTGAAACCTGTCTAATCTGAAAGTCAGAATAGACAGGGTGTGGTATTGTGCAGTGTAAAACGTGAAAAATAGTGAAATGGGTAACATTATCTATGAAATATTGTAAGTCCCTACCCTATGGACTTTGCAAATATTTAATAAATTTTATTCTATATATATATAGTGAAACATAAGTAATAGTCATCTACATGTAACATATATTTACTTATTTAAAGGTAGCTGTTCCTTGTAAAGGATTTCCTGATAACATCAATATTAACAAAGAATTTGAATGTTTATTGTTATGGGTCACTCTAGCCCAGTCCTCTGGCATTTCGTGCCAGCCCTCTAACCAGCGCATCTGTGAACCTTCTGACATATTTCCCCCTTAATTTTCATAACATCTCCGAACTCAATTTCAAAGAGATTCGTAGAGACTGAAGATTTTGGTCTTGTGTCTACACCAGTATACTGATCTTGCCAAGATTACCCCTAACTGAAGATAGTGGGTGCTTTATAAAGTGTCTGTCACAAGTTAACTGAAATTTCATCTGAATTCTCAGAAATAAATGAACAAGAGAAGACAACATTTTTGTAGACCTATAATCTATTTATTACATGCAGTATAGTTTATTAACATTTGTATTACTCTACAAACATATTAATAAAAAAGTTGAGTTGACATTTCAGCAATAGTTTGAACCTGCAAAGAGAGAATAAGAAAGTTCTTTTAAAAGGTTTAATAAATGAAGTTCTTTTTTTCCAGCTAAGTAAAATGGCACTAGTTTATGGTGATAGTCAACACCATATTTGCATGCACCCCCCCACCACCACCACCACACACCCACACATCAACACTATATCTACATTATTATATACACTATATCTATGTTAATATATAACTTGAAAACTCATTTTCATTTAAATTGAAGTACTGAAAGAGAATTGGTAAGAGCTTTGCAAATTTAGTTTGATGTCAGTCATGTACCCTGAAGAAAAATATACAATTTTTTTTCACCTAGTAGGTTTGGAGACAAACATTTGACTGATAAGCAATGTACATTTCATTTTTTAAAAATACATGTACAGTGTACATTCACATGCTTCTCAATTTTCTTTAACAGTTTAAGCATTGAATTCATATTTTTGGATGTATTCGGTCCTATAACACACCTGGCCGTGCCGACAAATTGAATAACGCGCGGTATGATAAATTTGTCGGCACGGCCAGGTGTGTTATAGGACCGAAGACAGCCAAAAATATGAATTCAATGCTTATATTTACATTCTCTAATTTTCCTTCTTCATAATTGCTTATTTCGTTTATCTTTAATGTGAATTTAACGCCCTTCAAAACTGACGCGGTTAATAGATGTAAGAACCGTTTGTGATGTCAGATGACGTTGCAAAGTTAAATAATGCAAACAAACATTGCGAGGAAAAAAGTGACAAATTAATTTTAAAAGCACATTTGTAGTATTTTTACGTTAATTTAACAGGATTATAATTTTTAATTAAATTGAGTCCAAACATTGTGCATTTTGGTGTTCCCAGATTATAGAAAATGCATATAGTTCCTACTGTGTATTCTAACACGCGGTGACAAGGTTTCGCGTGTGTTATAGAAATTTGAATGTTGTGGATTTCTAATGAATTTCATAAGTAAAAATGCATGGAATGTAAATATATGATTTTGAATGTGCTACCATTTGTTTTATCATCCATTTCTGAAGGATGTTCTCTCTCATTTTCTCTGTAGTGAAACAAAATACCAGTTCAGTGTAGTAGCAGATTAATTTCAGACTGACTAATCAAAAATACAAGTTGTCTCAAATCATGATTGATATTTGTAGAATCATCAATATTTGGGGGGACCAATGTTCATGGGTCACCCTTATCCACAAATTTCCATGTCCATGAACAATTAATTTTTCAATATACATGTATTAAGTATTCATTTAAATTGTCTAAATTATATAGAAGTAACCCACAAAATTAGGTCCTCAGAAACCAACAAAATTTTGCATACCCCCACAATTTATTTTATTTTAAAATTAGTCCAGTACAGTACAATATAAATTTACCAGTGTTGGCTGTTCAAGAATCCATGTCTTCTTCATCTTGACTGTTTGTTTCTGAAAGGTATGGAGTTCCAAAATAATTTGATGCATGCAACAGTTAATCGAATATTTATCAATATTTGATATTGAATGGATGATCAATTCTGTATGACCGATTAGCTAGGGGGTGTCCACACTGTGGCTCGAACCTACGACCCTCAGATTTAAAATCCAACGCTCTACCGAATGAGCTAAAGGGTTAACCCACTAGCTATTGCTAGTAGGAGCGTGGCCTCACTATATACAACGCATAGCCACTTTAAACTCTGCTACACTTCCCCCTTCTTTTTCTTGAGGTTTCTTACCCCTAAGAAATCTCACACACGAGACTCTGTAAACACCACTCACCATGTGGGTTTTTTAGTTGGGCGCCAATATGACCGATTAGCTAGGGGGTGTCCACACTTAACCCTTTAGCTCATTCGGTAGAGCGTTGGATTTTAAATCTGAGGGTCGTAGGTTCGAGCCACAGTGTGGACACCCCCTAGCTAATCGGTCATATCTGTATTGCAAACATTCCATTCAATATACATGTATTCACATAGTGATTAAACTGTTGTTCCCTTTAACTGAGTGAGGATGACAATGTGCACTGGATTTTTTTTTATAAAGAAAACATTATAGTTTTCGATGGACCTAAATTTAGCAAGAGTTACTTCCCATTGGCCGCCATACTGGAGGTCCAAATGCTTATATTCCTTCATTGTTCAACCAATTTTAAAATTTAAGATTTGTTAATTTGAATCAGGAATCGTTATTTTTCTGAAGTATATAAATTTTTTGAAGTCTCCTTTATTTAAAAAAAATTATCTAATAAAGATTTTCCACCAAATATTTCTGCTATATTTTCTTAAAATTGGTAAGACAAAGAGGAAAACTTACCGAGTCGACCTTCAATATGGCGGCCAACGGGAGGTAACTTTTGCTAAATTTAGGCCCATCGAAAAGACGAAAACTATCTATAAACGGCAATTAAATACTGTAAACCAACTTTTATTCGCGTGCGAGAAATTTTCGCGAAGTTCGCGAGAGCCTCGTCATCGCGAATATTTCTCGCCGCGAACTGGTCCTTAAAGTGTATGTGTCTTATAACAATAGATTCAAAAAGGCTTGATCGCGAAAATTAATCGTCGCAAACTAATTTATCCCTGGTAAATCGCGAAATAAAGTCGTCGCGAATAAAAGTTGGTTTACAGTAACTCTGAATCTACAACTGTTACATACCCATATCCAATCCCATTCTTTGATAATATTCTTTTTGCTGAAATAAAATTGCAAAAAAAAATGTAACAAAATATTTTGTGCATTATGGTGGAACTAAGAATTTCAAATCATTCAATGACATGAACATAAACTGAAAATCAAATTCAGTTTGCTGAATTTCCATTTCTATCCTTCAAAGCAATGAAACTTTGAAATAATTTCCTTCTAGTTAAGCTACAGTTTTGTAGCTCTTTGTTTTGAGAAAATGGGATGGACAACCATGCAGAGAGCTACAGTGCTATCCACTGAAATAATATTTATTACCTACAAGAAAAGGAAACTGCTTTTCAATTTGTTTCATCATATGCTGCATCTCAAACAATTCATAAACTACTGTGTTTAAAACATATTCTATATGACTTGAAGTTGTTCTGCAACAATTCCCTCAAACCACTGTAAATAGCCCTCCTGGGCCTGAAAATGAGACCATAAAATTACACCTATTTTAACTGGCATGTTGGGTTGCATGACATTTGGTTCAATTTATCATAATGCTGCAGAAAATGTAATACAGAAACATGGTTTGAGATGGCAGCTTAAATATAGAGTGTAATAAATTGGGGGGGAGGGAATGCCACTAGTATTTAATGCAATAATTACCTATAGATAGTTTTCGATAGGCCTGAATTTAGCGAAAGTTACCTCCCGGTGGTCGCCATATTGGAGGTCGACTCGGAGATTTTCCCTCTTTGTCTTACCAAGTTTAAGAGGTTGTAGCAGAAATATTTGGTGGAAAATCTTTAATAAATAATTTTTTTTTAATAAAGGAGGCTTCCAAAAATTTATATACTTCAGAAAAATAATGATTTCTAATTCAAAATAGCAAATACAAAAATTCTAAATTGGTTGAACAATGAAGGAATATGAGCATTTGGACCTCCAGTATGGCGGCCAACGGGAAATAACTCTCGCTAAATTCTGGCCTATCGAAAACTATCTATTAAACATTTTTTTTTAATGCCTGGCAGTGTATCTCTTAAGTTGTCTATATCCCTATTTTTTCTGACCAGTAAGCTACAAATATGCAGCTGAAACCTCTAGGCCTAATTATTTATAATACCAGACCCCACACCCCTCCTTCAACACTTGACTAAATAAAATTTGGAATTATTTACATTTTCATCATGTATTCTTCTCCTTTCAGCCAACAGCTCAGCCTCTTTTGTCAGTCTCTCTACTATCTTCTCCCGGTCCTGAGATTTACAGATTATGGTCGCATAAACTTGGTCTTCTTCTCTTGTTTCCAGCTGTACTTTTACTTTCTTTTTGCCCTTTAGATACCTTTTCATGTTTCTACCATTACGCCCGCAAAATAGTGGTACATAGTCCTTCTTCAGTGATGCTAAGTGTATTGTCTGCTTGATGCGTTTATCATCTTCATCTGACTCCCCTGCTCTTCTTGTACGCCTGTTTAGAAGTTCTCTGTCATTTGACTCGTGTATCTTTTGGAATAAAAGTAAAAATCTCTGACTACTTGATTTATCTTTGAGTTCCTCGTGTCGCTGGAGGGCAGTGAAGTGATATTTCAACAAGGAGTAGTATTCTGAGGATTTATCCAGACTCTCAACAAATTTTTCAAAGTATTCTTCTGCAGCCTTGTATTCACTAATTGGAATTTCCTCCCATCTTTTATCTGGTTCTAGAAATAAAACACACATTTATTAGTTTATCATTATAATGCGATATTTTGAAGATGCTATAAAATTCGGCTTAGTGTAATATATGGAGTGGAATGGAGGGGAAGCCCATTGTGCAAAATTGACACCTGTCCAATGGTTTGAATCTATCCCAAGTTGAATCAGGCTACGGCATATCTGAACTGAAACAGACTAAATTGTCTATGTCAATTTTGGCCATTGGTAAAATGATATTGAACAAAAAAAGACTATTCAAATTTATATATTTTGTTCCTGAGATTTTATAATGACTCTACCCTATTTTTGCCTTTTCTTGATTATCCCCCTTTGAAAGGGTCTTGGTCCCATATTTAAAAAATTTAAAGTCCCTTTACCCAGGTTGTTTTGTATGAAGTTAAAATATGCCAATGGTTTTAGAGAAGACGTTGAAAATGTGAAAAGTTTACAGATGGATGAATGAATAGAAAGAAAGATGGATGAATGACAGACAATGAGTGATCAGAAAAACTCACTTGAGCTTTCAGCTCAGGTGAGCTAAAAGCATAACAATAATAATAGGTCCATAGTTACTCGATCAACTCCAAGTCATCACAACCCACTTCTAATTTTACATTACGCCTTTAGAATTCCCCATTGCTAAAAATAAACTTTCTTTGAACAAAAGAATTTTTCAGCTATTTTTGCTTTATTGGGGCATTGAGGGGGGGGGGGGGGTAACTCGAACCTTATTAATGTAGGGTGCAAATATGCCAGAAATTATGAGAAAAAGGAAGAAACAAAATATAAAGAGGTAATTCTGCAGTGGCTGCATGTTGTTAAGACTCAAGTACCATAACTATTGAATAAAATTGATTTACCAAGTTGCACTGTATCGTCTCTTGGTTTCTGGGTGCATGTACAAACTGCAAACGGTATCTTATCAATGTCAGTCTTCTCAAGTTTGCTGGAATCCGGATGAGAACGAAGCTGGTTCAGCATGCATTGAAATCTAGATCGCCATCTATGACCATGTGGCATACATTCTGGGTCACTTGCATCCTCACAATCCGGATATGTAGGCATTTCCTTTATCTAATTGACACTTTATAGTTTGTTTTCACTATAGATCCATAATATATTGATAATCCTGACTCCCAAGGCGTAAGGAAGGTTGGGTTTTCTAAAAAGAAAGTACAGCCGTGGGTGTAAGTGAAGCAGGCGGTAAATCTAGTCATGCCAACTCCCAATTCTCATGAAAATGTTCTCAACATCGCTTAATGTTCAATCGTTGAAGCACACTAATCAATTAAATGTATTTTAAAGAACATTTGCCTGGAAAATATGAAGCGATTTGTACCTTGATATGAAGATCTAACAACAAGCAGACATGGCAGCATCCAGTACTAGATTTACCGCACACCGTTTGTAACGAACATAAATGTAATGTCAGAGCGGGAAAATATGCTTTACTAAACATGCACAACTCGCACAGACAGTGCAGCCAGTATCGACAAGAATAAACGTCCCTCGTGTAGCATTCTGCCCACCTTTCTCCAAGCCCTAACCTGACACAAATGTTGAGAATTACCAAAGATTCATAAGAAAATTTTAAGACATATGACAGCAGGTGCGCTCTGTTGAATTATAATGATGAGGTAAGGCTATATTGGTACATTTAATTTTGTTAATTTGAATAAACCCCTTTTTGCCATCAAAATTGAAAATTTTGAAGCCTGTGTGTAGTTTTTAGTCTGTCCATCTGTCTGCTTGTCCACAAAATTTTAACCTTGCCCTTGCAATGTACCGGGTAATTTTTGATTTATAGAAAGAACTTGGGTTTTATATTTCACGTCTGTATTCTTTGTAACAGGGCCTTTAAGTTAAAAAAAAATATTTGACCTGTTGATCTTGGCCTACTACCCAGATAGCAAGCTTACGTTGGCCCGATGTTGGGCCACCGTTGTAAGTTACGTTGGTCCAATGTCGGAAAATGATATTGGGCCAATGTAATTTTGCTCATCGGCGCAACGTTGGACCGACATGTTGGCGCAACGTTGGCCCAATGTCATAGAACGATAATTCTGACGTTGGTCCAACGTTGGGCCACTGTTGTCAGTTATGTTGGCCCAATGTCGGAAAATTTATATTGGGCCAATGTAATTTTGCTCATCGGCGCAACGTTGCACCGACATGTTGGCGCTACGTTGGCCCAATGTCATACAATGATAATTCTGATGTTGGCCCAATGTAGGCCCAACGTATTTGTGCTCCTACATGTAGGCGCTACGTTGGCCCAATGTCAAACAATGATAATTCTTATGCTGGCCCAATGTTGGCCCAATGTTGGCCCAACATACCGGTATTTGTGCACAAGGATATTTAGAAATCTATGGAATTCAATGGAAATCCAAGTAATTCCAGGAAGATACAATGAAAACTGAAATAATGATAACATCACAATTTATCATAGATCAAATCTATATTTTCAAAATTAAAAAAAAATAGTTTCTTTTACAATGTGTTTTGAAACAAATATTACATATACACTTATAGATGTACAATGTAAGCACATTTTTTCAAAGTATTCTCACTGATTGACATTTCTTTGTAATAAAACAAAGTATTTCTTTTTTTAAAATATGGCATTTGACTTAATGACATTGGGAGAGGTCACTGAAACCTCAACGGGGTATACAGTTACAATGAACTTCCAGTTGCCCATGTACATTTACATTTACTAGAGTGACAAACACACATGTATTAAGTACAAAATATCCACTACACAACTATATTAATAAAAAGATCCAATAAATCAACACATACTATTTTCCCCGAATATGCCAAAGATCCTAATTAAGTTAGATCCGAAATTTCTCAAGTGTTTGCTTCACTCCAGAATCACTTCCTCACTGATATCCCATGAAATTCACAATAATAAATAAATAAAAGATGGCGTTATGTTAGAGGGTAGCCAAATAACTGGTCATGTCACGAACGGATTCACTTTAAGTACAAAGGCTCAGAAAGTTCAATGTTCATTGTTGATCATTCCCATAGACACTTCAAACTTTTCTGGCACAATTTCTGAAACAAAAGATGACCATTAGGATGTATAATATCATCGATATTTTTCGCATATATAAACATAAATATATGACAAATAATAAAGCAAGGCTCTACAAGACTGTAGACAATTGCTTATTTCAACCTGACAGTTCAGTATAGTGTAGAAATGTAATTTCAATTCATGTGATTTTATTGCTCTAATCAGAAAATTTAAGAAGTCTTACCTTTGTGTTAATTTTCATACTGCTTTTGTCCTTCTTGTGAGCATTCAGATTCCTGAAAATAATGCATGTATAATTGTGCATCATAGAATATGATTAATTAATAATAATAAATGCTTAAATATTTATGTAAAATAATTATGCATAGCTTTGCAATTTATAGCATGTTTAGATTACCTGTCAGAATCCATTGTAACTGTTATGTATCTTTAGGATAAGGAATATAAACCTCTTGTTTACTTGGTATATAGTAGATGCAATATCTTTATAGTTTTATGCTAAAAGATACAAGTTAATAAAAACAATGTTAGGTTATTTGTGTTAAATGAAAATTTGAGCTGGTTCTCACCATTTTTACAAGCTGACTATTCGCCGGCGCAGTGGGAATCGTCTCGGGCACAGTCCACTGCATGCAACTATTAAATAATCAAAATAAGTGCTGAAAATGATCTTGCACATGCATTTAAAAATAAATATACTTTATTACATTGTACAACATACTCTGTAAATGTTGAAGAGAGGAACAGTAAAATTCGATCCCAAACGAGGAAACTCGGGTTGAAATCCATCTTTATGAAAGATGTATAGAAGTGTAAAATTATTATAACAAAATTAAAATAGCGCTTGCTCAAACGATTTTACTGCCAGGCATTTTATGTGTAGTGTCCTGACTAAGGAAGTATTCAAGGACACATGTTATACTATAAAAAATATTTTGTACATAGTACCTACCGCAGTACCGAGTCGTAAAATGTCTTCATCTTCTGTCAAAACAGAAATTCGATCCAAAGCTAGTCATGATTCTCCTTTTCGCGACACTCTTTTCCGAACTTTCCTTCTGTACAATATCAACATGGCTACGTTGAACACCCCAAAAATTTAAATTTCGGCGCGGTGTGTTGTTTAAATTAATTGCTCATCGAGCCCGACTTCGATCCCGATGTAATTGTACTATTAGTCGATAGTTTTAGAGAAAAATCTAAGTTATTTTCCATAGTTTTGAAAATCTACGTAAGGATTAAATAATTAAAAATGAATAAATAAACAAATAAATAAAAAATAAAATAAATAAATAATTTTTTTAACGTTTCAATATATAAGTTGGTTCAACAATGTCGGGCCAACATTGCAAAGATGTCCATACTTCAACATTAAAAATAACAATGTTCAGGCACGTAGCAACAGGGGGCAGGGGGGCCTGACCCCACCCCACCCCAACTTTTTCCCCAACATTACCTTGACTACAGAAAATGTCCATTGAAAGGATGCCCTCCCCCCCCCCCCCCCCCCCACTTTTTACCACAGTATAGTGATATCAAGAAAAAACAGCAAAAAATTGGAAGTGAAAGGAAGTTGGCCTTGAAAAAAGTTGGCCACTACCCCCCCCCCCCCCCCTCCTGCCCTTTTGCTTGTCAACTTTTTCAGGTAAGTAAAAAAAAATTTTGTGGTTGCCCCCCCCCCCCCCTTTCAAAAACGATGCTACGTGCCTGATGTTGGCCCGACTTTGGAACAATGTTAGTGCACCAACTGTTGTAATGACAATGTCGGACCGATGTTGGTACAATGCCAATGCACCAACTGTTGTAATTACAATGTCGGACCGATGTTGGTACGATGTCAATACACCGACTGTTGTAATGACAATGTCGGACCGATGTTGGCCCAATATCGTTCTGCCAACCGCGATATGTAGCCGATCTACCAACCATATGCCAACATCGGCCCAACGTCAGCTTGCTATCTGGGTATTGAGAAAAAACCTTAGGTAAAACTTTTGATTGATCCCCCCTCCAGTCTTCTGTACCCCAAGAGTTCAATCCTTGACTTTTTAAAAATAAAATATTTTTCAATGACATTTTCACAAATTATTACAACTGAAAATTCCCATATTTATGTTAAAACTACCCTTTTCTAAAAATTCATACTATCTGAATTCTGATACTAAAACAGAAAAAGGTTGGCAACCTTGAGACAACAAACGATTTTCAACACCTTACATGATGGGAAATCCTCAAAAAATTAAGATGAAAGATACTTACCGACTGGAGTTGAAGTAAAAAAGGTTTCCATATCTTCAGAGATTATTAATTAATTGATACATCACTAATTTGTGTCCCATTGTTAAAACCCCTGTCTCATCAAATCAATTATCAATCAACCTTGGAAGTGAGCTTTCATACCAGGATATCAGTGATAAGTAATTTCAGTAATTAATTGTGTCATTGAAATAGAGAAATATGCCCTAGAAATATTTTGTGATACATGCCAATATTTGTATTCTTTTCATGCAGTCAGCTTTAAATGAAGGGGTAAAGGGGGGTGTAAATGATAACTGAAGTCAATAAATGTACCAGTATAACTGTGTTACATTATATAAATATTGCATGTAGTTGAGTGTATAACATTGAAAATTTTCACCCCAAGAAAACCATTGGATTTCGAGGGGTGAAAATTTTCAATGTTACACTCAACTATATGCAATATTGATTATATTATATACTGAATGTTTTATACAAATACATATAACAGCTCGTGAACCGTGCACGCATAAATTCTGCTATTTTTAGCTCTACTGGTCAGAGACCAGAAGAGCTTATGCGATAGTAATGCGTCCGGCATCCGTGCGTCTGTCTAGCTGTCCGTCTGTAAACAATTTTCAAAATGCTACTTCTCCTACAGTTTTGGTCTGATATCAGTATAACTTGGCACATAAGTAGATTTCACTGAGATACATGATTCCGTTTATCAATTTTTGATTTTGATGAACGGTGTTGCCATGGTTACTAAAAATAGAAATTTTTGTAAAATACTTTTAAAATGCTACACCTCCTACAGTTTTGGTCTGATTTCAATATAACTTGGCACACAAATAGACTATACTAGTAAGATACATAATTCTGTGTATCGGTTTTTGATTTCGATGAACGGTGTTGCCGTGGTTACTAAAAATAGAAATTTCTGTGAAATTGTTTCAAAATGCTACTCCTCCTACAGTTTTGGTCTGATTTCAATATAACTTACCACACAAGTAGACTACACTAAGATACACAATACGGTGTATTGGTTTTTAGCTCACCTGAGCCAAAGGCTCAAGTGAGCTTTTCTGATCACATTTTGTCCGGCATCCGTCTGACCGTCTGTCTGTCCATCTGTCTGTCTGTCTGTAAACTTTTCACATTTTCGACTTCTTCTCAAGAACCGCTGGGCCAATTTCAACCAAACTTGCCACAAAGTATCCTTGGGTAAAGGGGATTCAAGTTTGTTCAAATGAAGGGTCACGCCCTCATTCAAGGGGAGATAATTGGGAATTAATGAAAATTTAGTGGCATGTTCAAGAACCACTGTTCCAGGAAAGATGAAGCTCCTGTGGTATCTTCGTCTGGTAGTGTTGATTCATATTTGCTCAAATCATGACCCCCCGGGGTAGGGTGGGGCCAAAATGGCTGACCAAAGTTTTACATACAAATATATAGGAAAATTCTTTAAAAATCTTCTTCCCAAGAATGACAAAGCCATAATTGATCATATTTATATGGAAGCATGCTCAGGTATTGTAGATTCAAGTTTGTTCAAATCATGACCCCCGGGGGTAGGGCGCGGCCAAAATGGCAGACCAAAGTTTTACATAGAAATATATAGGAAAATTCTTTAAAAATTTTCTTCTCAAGAATGACAAAGCCATAATTCATCATATTTATATGGAAGCATGTTCAGGTAGTGTAGATTCAATTTTGTTCAAATCATGACCCCCCGGGGTAGGGCGGGGCCAAAATGGCCGACCAAAGTTTTACATAGAAATATATAGGAAAATTCTTTAAAAATCTTCTTCTCAAGAATGACAGAGCCATAATTCATCATATATATGTGGAAGCATGCTCAGGTAGTGTAGTTTCAAGTTTGTTCAAATCATGACCCCCCGGGGTAGGGCAGGGCCAAAATGGCCGACCAAAGTTTTACATAGAAATACATGTATATAGGAAAATTCTTTAAAAATCTTCTTCTCAAGAATGACAAAGCCATAATTCATCATATTTATATGGAAGCATGCTCAGGTAGTGTAGATTCAAGTTTGTTCAAATCATGACCCCTGAGGGTAGGGTGGGGCCAAAATGGCCGACCAAAGTTTTACATAGAAATGTATAGGAAAATTCTTTAAAAATCATTTTCTAAAAAATAGCAAATCCATGATTGGTCATGGGACTACTTTTGGATTTAAACTTTACAATAAAAAGCCATTTTCTACTTTTGCCTACCCTTAGTGCTCAGGTGAGCGATGTGGCCAATGGGCCTCTTGTTGATTTTTATGAACGATATTGCCATGGTAACTAAACATAGAACTTTCTATGAAATTTCAAAATATTACCCCTCCTACAGTTTTGTTCTGATTTCAATATAATTTTGCACAGAAGTAGACTGCATTAAGATACACAATTCTATTTATCATTTTTTGATTTCGATGCCTTAAAAAATCATAGGCGTCAGAACCGGGGGGGCTAGGGGGGGCTTAGCCCCCCCACTTTTTTTCCAAATATATACTTAGTATTGACTTAGCCCCCCCACTCAAATGTATACTTATATTGACATTGAACATTGCTTCGTAGGTTTAGCCCCCCCACTTTTCACAGGCATATCGCAGTATAGGTAAAAAATGTTTAAAAAATGGTGCATAAAAAAAATTTTGGTACTGAAGTTCGAATTTAAACCCCCCCCCCGAAATAGGATTTTCGTGTTTGGGAAATTTTCATTCCCTTTTTTTTTTCTTTTTTTTTTTTTTGCTTGTCAGGTTTTTTTGAAAAGGTATAAAAAAAAATTTTTATTACCTAGCCCCCCCACTTTCAATTTGCTTCCGACGCCAATGAAAATGGTTACTAAAGATAGAAATTTCTGTAAAATGCTATCAAAATGCTACCCCAAATACAGTTTTAGTCTGATTATAATATAACTTTGCACACAAGTCGACTACACTAAGAACATAAAGAGACTTAATCAAGTATTATTATTCTATTTATTGCTGTTGTAAAGTTTCAATTCCCAACTGCTACTTTTCTCTTCCTTTGCTTTAAGTAAAAACCAGTAGAGCTTCAGTCTTGACAGAGACTTCTGGTTTAGAATATCACCTGTCGTCAAGCAATGTTGACTGTTGCTACGCTGGAGGGCGTGGCTTTATTATTCAGCGGATAATAGTGTTTTTAAAAAATGTTTATCGACCAATCAGATTCAACAAATTTACATGAAAGTATAATATTAGTAATTGGGATGATACTTTCCCACACTACTTCATAATAATATCTGTAGAGTTCCAATTCCACAACAGACTTTAATTCTTTTTCTGGTAGAAGGAGATTTCATGTACACTTGCATGAGTAACTCCCATTATCTGTCCATCATCTTTAGATGCAGTAATCTTCTTTACATTTCTGATACCCTTTGTTGTGCTAAACTTAGAGCATGAAATTGAAACAAATTCTGGAATCTTAGTTATGAATCAAACACATTATAAGAAAATGGCAAGCAGGATTTTTTTATTGTCCCTGTGGATTAATTCTGTCACTCTTTGCGGCAATATTTACGAGTCTAATACCGGTAAATATCTCTGAAATGAAAAGAAAAAGCTCATAGCCATTGTCTGCAAGTAATGTCTTATGTTACCAATATTGCTTGCTTCTTTATGGAAGAGTTATGTACAGATTAACTGTATCTCCAACTTGAGATTTCACTATACTATGATATGCCAATATCCTTTAACCATCATTGCTTTTGATCCCATTCTTGTGCCCATGAGTAATTTCCCTTGGTAGCCATTGCTTTTCTTTCTTGAAACATTGCCAGTTTAAAGAAGTTTTGCCCAAACACATTTTTTTAACATTGTTTAAATTAAGCTCACCTCAGAAAAGTCAAAAGACAGGGTTCGACACTAACATTTTTAGGCTTTGGTCCGCCCGGACTAGTGCTTCTTCACTTTTACTAGTCCACGGGCAATTTTATTAGTCCGTCAAAAATAAAAATAAATAAATAGAATTAATGTTGTAATGTACTTTTTATACTTTTTTGAAATAAACAAAGCATTTACATGAAATGTTTATACCAAGAATTCGTTGAAATTGCGCAATCAGGAACTACGATCGTATTCCCGATCTCATTCTCATGATTACATCATCTAACATCCGACATCTTTCTTTAATTTTTGTGTCATACTAAATCATGATCACTAAAATGTTTAATTTCATACCAATGAGTCCTAAAATTAAGACTCAGAATTGCCTAACTTCCCGTCATGAAGCTAGAAAGCTAAAAATAAATATGGGGTTTTCCAGTGAAAGTTGTCGAAAATTTGAACATCGGTAAATTCTTTTTTCTCCCAAGAAAACTTTATTAGTCCGTTCTGACTAATTAGCTACAATTTTTATTAGTCCGAATGAAAATGTATTAGTCTGAGACTAACGGACTAACGTTAATGTCGAACCCTGAAAGAGAGCAGATATGTAACACTCATGCAGCATTGTCATTTACATCCACATGCTCTTGAATACATTTGGGAGCAAATTCATATTCCAAGTAGGGTAACTGGAATCCCTAACTTCATCAAACTTGCATGGATGATTTGTCTATGTCACCATACTAGACATGCTTTTGTTAGTGTATTTGACCTAATCTTTTCTAGACAAGTGGCTCTGCAGGTTAAAGTTGGGTTGGGAAGGGGGGGGGTCCATTCCTAAGTAATGGGAATAGTACTGTAGGACCAAACTTGCTTGGATGATACTACTAGACTTGATTTACATTTGACTGCCTTTTAGTTCCTAGGTAAATGACCTGATTCAAGTTTTATGGATCAGGTCCCTGTCCTGGTAACTATTAATGCTCGTACAGGACCTCATTAGAAGTGATCCATACCTTGTAATCATAAAAGTTTTCTTGAGCAATGCACGATACAGCTAGGAATGCAACACTGACAGACTTGCTTTACATGTATAAATCTGACCTTGGACAATATTTGCTTTTTCTAAAGTAAATTAAGTTGGGAGGCATAATATTCAAAAACACCCCCAGTTCAATATTCAACATTGAAAAATGAACCTCGGGTCAACTTGGGTCAGTATTCAATGTTTCACCGGCAAACTCCGTCAATACCTTACCCCGTCACTTTTGGGAAACTTCGAGCAATTTGTAAACGAATGCGCCTGAAAATTAATTTTGGGGAAAAAATTGTCTTTTATACATTGAACTTTTATAGAAGGCCCTGGTGACATAGTTAATCTTTTTAAGTTTGATTTTTTAAATTAAAATTTAGAAATGAATAACTATAGGAGAAATCAGAAAATTGCGTAGTTCTTTGAATTGATATGTGTCTTTCGTCTTTCTGATCATCCAATTCTTTGTTGGGGACTTTGAGATTGAACACCGAATTCTACTTGACTTAATTAAAACCTCTAAAGGAAGCACGGTGGTGACACTTGATTTACCGTGACTTATGTTCAGTAAAATCAATACATTGTAGGACATATTACCATTAATGGTTCCTCTATTGTCGTATTGATTCCTGCTAGATCAACATCAGAAGCTTGGAGAAGCATCACACTTTAGCAATATCCCAGGTTACCTGCGTTAGGTGAAATGCCATAAATCGTGGCCTATCTGATGGCGTTTATTGCTGGATAAATATAAACAATTACGTGCTCATCAAAATCTCATCTTTTAGTAATTGTAAGTGTTTTTTGGGCGGTTTAAGTAATTTTTATTATGTGGTGATTTATACAGTGTGAAAAACTATTATTGGTAATTTTTTGATACTTGGGCCATTTAGGCAAATTATTATATGTCAATCTGTCATGTTGTTATATTGAGGATACATTTCGATACAGCTGCATTGATTTTGTTTTGTTTAATTTCAGCATCATTTGGATTAATTCATTATGGATGGCGTTGGTTGATTTCAGGAGTCAAGGTAAGCTTTGATTGTGATTTTTTTTTATTAATCAAATTTTTCTATTTTTTATTTCTTTTTTTCATGATTTTAATGTTTCCGTCTGTTTGTGTTTCATACTGGTAGCAAAAAAAGGATTGCTTTTATATCTTGAAAATTAAATTTCAAAAAAATGAGAACTGAAAAAAGAATTTTAATATAACAAATTATACCCAATTTAAGGTCAATAGATTTTTGTTCATAAATGATTTTCATTTTACTTTTTTATCCCAATGATTGGAGAGAGTTGAATTAAAAATCCTAAATACTGGAAAATAAATTAAAAAAAACAGATTTTTAGTGACCAAATCATCGGAGTGACAGTATTTTATTGAGTGATGTAAATCTGTATACCTGTCTGCCCTAATGGTAGATCTCTGTAGAATTAGTTATTGACACAGTGTTACAGGTGTGCTTCATAAAGAAAAACACACTGATAAATCAGAAAGATGTGGTAGTAGAAAAATGTCAATACAGAATAGAATAAATGTAAGCTTATAACAATTACAAATTGACTCTGTATTTAGAACCCAGCATCTGCATGTTGAGAGTACAACATTGTAATGTTTTTTCATCGTTTGCATTGTACAGTATATGCATACTTAAATTATTGATATAGTGAAGGGGAGCAGCAATACTGCTTGGTTTTTAAGCCTAATGTTAAAATGGACAAGGGGGATAAAAAGTTTCCAAGCACAGATATACAAATAGTAAGTTATATCCTTCTCATTCAAGTTTCCACTTATTAGAATCATCATTCTGTATAAAAATGGCTTGTGGTTAAAACATCTCACACACTTTATTCATATCTTAGAATGTTACCTTTGAATTTGAAAAAAAACTTTAAAAAAAAAAAGGGTGGGGTGGGTGGGTGTGTATTTGTGAAGAACTTGTCAGGAATGCAAAACTCCCATATACTTTTATAAATGCCATTTCAATTTGTAGGGAGAACCCTACACATTTTTGGTAAGCTCATTTTAATTTTCTTGAGGCAAATTGTACATTCTTATCACTAAAATTTACTAGGAATTTTTTTCTCTGCAACAGAAATTGATGGAAATTGAAGATAACTGGTATCGTCTAGTTCAAAGCTTCGGAATCATTATTATTGCCAGGTCGTGCAGCGTCAACATCTAAAAATTAAATTAAACTTTCCAGGAAATGAAATTTAGGTAAATTAAACTTTCCAGGAAACTTAAAATTAGACTTTCCAGGAAATGAAACTTACAATAGGGTTATTTCAAGAAATCTGAAAGAAACTGTGTTTCCAATGTTGTGAGACAAAATTATTGTATTTATATAATGCTAGACATGTAATTTTGCATCCCTGCCTTGGTATCAAAAGAAAGGGTCATTATGGTAATGACCATTGACAAGTTCTTCATTGTCACACCAAGACTAATATAACAGAACGCATACTATTTTTCGTGTAAAGGAAAGGGTCTTGCAAATTAAATTTGAGCTACAACACAGAAAAGCATTAAAAGATGGGTTGCATTTCTAAGAACTTGTTTGCAAGTGATGGGAACTATATTGAAAGTAATGGGGACTAACATTATATTGGTGTATTTTAATTCTTTTACCAATTCAAGACTGCATGCTCTGCTTCTCAGTTTCTTCTTACAACTTGAAAAATGCTTGCAGCTTTAGAGATTCTGACTTCCCAGCACTTTAATTGTACAGGAATTTCATGAAAAATTGAAATAAATCATAAGAGGAAGTTGAATTCTATTAATTGTTAAAATTACAAATTTTCACCTTCTTTCAAATTTTGATAATCCTTGTTGGGGTTCGCATCAGTCTGGTCCATTGCATCTTTCTCCTCTCCTGTTACATTTGGTGCCATACCATTCCCTGGAACTGACAGGTGAGAGGCCTGCCAGGGATGAGCCTGGGTTGGGGTCTTGAACTTTAAGGAGCAAGGAATTTGGTGGTCAGCCGGGTTCAATGGCCGTTGGCCAGATAGCACAGTTGATAGAGCACCTGACCAGAGGTTAGATGCAGGGGACCCGGGTTTGAAGCCCAGTCTGGTTCACTGCATTTTTCTCCTCTCCAATTACACACATGACAGACATAGGAGCTGACTTAGTTTCTATTTTCCAACAAAATTTCTAAACCTTGGGAATGTAATAAAAAAAATTTCTAAATTTAGCTATATAGCTTGATATAGTTTTAGATTAATTTAATAAGATATTCAAGTAGCTGGATTTAGCTTTTTGGTCATACTTTTTCTTCAATGAGCATTAATTTCAGTTTGCATGTTAAAAAAGTCACACTTTGGTGCATTGGTCAACTTTGTATTAATTGTTCTGAAAACAATTCCAGAAAATTTGGTCCATCAAACCATATCTTCTCAATAGACTTTGCTTCTCAGAGTTATTAAAGTTTTGGGGCTATATTCAGCAATTGATTTGTGGCCTAACAGTTGCTTCTTGAATGAATTTGTAAAAGGTGGTCAATTATGTGAACAAGATGATTGGTGATAATTTAACACCATTTGAAGTAATCATACTCATCCATGTCTCAACATGTAAGGTAGTGTACAGTTAACCAAACAATGGGAGTAAGTCTTTTGCTTAAGAGTGCTCAAAATCAGTGTATTATTTAAACTATCTTTTCTGTGGAATGAATTTTTAGTATTTCAGGCTACAGATATGCATAATGACATATTTGCATGCATGCAGGTACACAAACTAGGCATCATAAAAAAGGAAAACTCGGTGGAAAGTAACTGAGAAAAAGGACTAAACAAGATGTGTTTGTGAAACACTATGCGCCCGGCAGCAACAAAGTTCGAAAAAAGCTATTTTTAGCATATAGGTCACAGTCAAGGTCCCAAGGTCATTGACCTTGGTGTCATTTCAAAGAACTAGATTAGTAGAATATGCATACTAAATATGAAGTCTCTATCTTTTATGGTTCAAAAGTTATGGCGAAGGTTAAATTTTGCAGAAAAAACCTATTTTTAGCATATAGGCCACAGTCAAGGTCCCAAGGTCATTGACCTTGGTGTCATTTGAAAGAGCTTAATTAGTGGAGTATGCATATCAAATATTAAGTCTCTATCTTTCATGGTTCAAAAGTTATGGCGAAGGTTAAAGTTTGGGGACAAACAAACAGACAGACAGACAGACGGACAGACAGACGGACGGACAGACAGACAGACAGACAGACAGGACAAAAACAATATACACCTCGGATCTATCGATCCGGGCGCATAAAAAGAAGAGAAAATTGCACCTAGAGTCAATCCGGGTAATT
Organism: Saccostrea cuccullata; assembly: GCF_032062105.1. Taxonomy (NCBI): domain Eukaryota; kingdom Metazoa; phylum Mollusca; class Bivalvia; order Ostreida; family Ostreidae; genus Saccostrea; species Saccostrea cuccullata. The sequence goes on along the minus strand of NW_026931089.1, from coordinate 9,499 downwards.
TCGTACACCTTTGGTCTTGATCGTAAATATAATTGCAACCAGAAAACGTTCGAGGCTTATTAATATCCCATTATATAAAACGTTTTGAGAACTTCCTTATTCCATGTTATTTTGACGCTTTATTTCGTCATCAGATATGAAATCTATGTCTTTTCTGTTGTAGGTACGGAAGGGGTAAATTCGATTGACAACGGGGTAATATCGAACGGAGAAATGGGGTAATTTCGTCCATGTTGGGAAATTTCGAACGCGAAGGAAAAAATTAATTGAAGGAGGAAAATTATAATTTTTTCAGAGAAATAGATCGATGTAAATGCTGTTCTTGAATTCTTTTTATTTGTGGGGAAATATATATAAAGATTTTATTTATGTAACAGTAACATAATTATATATATAATTCGTAATTGTTATATATATATTAGCTTTCAATAAACTATGAACAAAATAACAAACAACATTTTCAAATACAGTGTTAAATCAAGTCTATTTTTTCACACTTTTCTTTGGTGCTTTTTCCTTTTTTAGTTTTCTCATCTCTTTCTTGAGTTCTTGTTCTTTCTTTTCTTCTGCTTTCCTTTTCTTTTCTTGTAAAATTTCATCTGATGTTAGGAGTCTATGGGAAGTAAGTTTTCTCTTACTTTGCGACTCTGGTCGTGTTTTCTGCTCAGGGGACGGGACATCAAAGAGAGTAGATAATTGGTTATTCCACAAATCTGAAAATTCGTTGTTGACATCACATTCTGGAGTTATGAGTTCAACATTTACACCACCATTTGCAAGATCAGACAGAATTTGTGAGGCGGAAACAGTTTCAGAGAGATTAAAAACTTGATCATCTGAATCGGCCACTGGTGTAATTGGTAAAAAAGGATCTGGATCTCTGGAAGAAGACGGTGCAACTGCAAGTTCACTAACAAAGCTAGAAGTACGCATATCGACTGGTTGATTGGTTTCAAGAGAGATGATGTTATCAGGTTGCTGAAAGTTAGATACAACAGATGAAGTGGTCAACGCAGATGGAATTGGGCTGGGCGCTACAGTTGACTCGGCGGAGAAAGAAATTTGACTTGTTGCCGACACAGAAGGGTCATAGATAGAAGGAATCTGGAAGGATGTGGAGGGAGTCGAGTCGTCAGTAGAAGTCGTCAAAGATGATATGGACTCTGGTTCAGAAGTCACTGTCGATGAAATAGATTTAGAGACGGAAGCACCCTGGTGAGTAGATGTGGCGGACTCAAAAACTTTAGAAGGCGCTAAGGCGTCAGCGGGTATTACAGATCTATCTAAGGGATAGATTCCTGTAGCACGAAAGCCACTTGTAATGTTCTGCTGTGTAAGGGCTCTATCGAAACTTTGTCTGAAAAGACCTGGCCAGGACTTCTTATTGACAATGTTGTCTGGATTACTATTCATATGCTCGGAACAGACACGCTTATATGCTGCTTTCAACGGCCCGTTTATACTTTTATCCAGGGGTTGTAAAAAGTGTGTCGTGTGTGGGGGCAATGCAAGGATATGGATGTCATTCTCGACAGCCGCTTCCAGCAGCCCAATAACTTCGTGGCTGGAATGGCTGTCGAGAATAAGAAGCTAGGGACAGTGAGGACCGCAGTTGGGCAAAAAAACCTGGTGAAACCATTCCTCGCCCAGAATGTCATCCATCCAAGCCCTTGCCTGGTAGGTGAATACTGTTCCTGGAGGTGCATCCTCAACCCCCCAAGACTGAAGGCACCTTTTTGTTTTCCCTCGTACAACAACCATTGGAGGCATAGAACTGCCGCTAGCATTCACACAAAGTAGGGTAGAAATAGATTCGCGACTGTTTGATGTCCTTCCGGGTACTTTGGTCCCCTTCCTAGCACACATGGATGATGGCTGGTGCTCCATCTGGAAGCCAGTTTCGTCAGCATTCCAGATGGCTTCAGGCTTGCTCTGTATATTCAGATCAGTTACAATCTTTGACAGGGTGTCAAAATAAGATTGAACTACAGACGGATTCAACATCCGTGACCGCACCACTGATAGTTTCAAGGGCCTTTTTATGCTAAGTGACGGGTGTCTTTTTCGCAAACCATCAAACCAGTCCTTGCCTGGTATACCTCCTTTAAACGGTGTATTGATTTTGAGCTTGTTTACTAGACGCCCAGTTTTGACCAGTAGCTGTTGCCTGCTGACCCCAAATCCCATGGAAGCCGCATTTTCAACTTTTTTTACCAACTCCTCTTCGAGTTTGGCTGGTAGCGCCGGGGGGCGACCTATTGGAGCGCCAGGAACCACTCTTTTAGCTAATCTGTCACTCAGAGTTGTTTTGGGAATTTTGAACATTTTACTTGCTTTTCCCAGACTTAACCCCCCTTTTACTGCATCTAAAGCTTTATCCATGTCCTCGGGACTGTAATTTTGGTACACCCCCTTTTTAACATATTTCCGTGGCATGTCTGCAATTAAAAGACAAATATTTAACTCTGTACTTAAAAAAATAAAAATTAGAATATATTCTGTAGCGTTTGTCGAATATTAAGTGTACGAGTTGTCCTTTTGTAAATTTAAGGAACGACTTGTTTGGGAAAAGCCCCTTTATGTATCCATTGTGGAGTGTGGGGTAAAGTCGATCAGGTAATTTTCATTATTTATTCGGTTTTAAATATAATTCTTAATTATGTCTCCCCTTCCGAAGGGGAGACATATTGTTTTTGTCGATTTTCTTATTCTTCTTATTCTTCTTATTCTTCTTATTCTTATTCTTCTTCTTATTATTATTCTTCTTCATCCAAATTTTGTCCAGGCCGTAACTTGAATACCCTTTGACCTGAAGACTTCATACTTGGAACTTAGATAGATGACCTTGAGGCAAAGTGTCCGCCTCCAAAATATTTGACCTTGGTCTATATATAAGGTCAAGGTCAAACTTTTACATTAAAATAGAGTTTTGGCAATAGCTTGAGTACCCTTTAATATTAGGACTTCAAACTTGAAATATAGAAAGAAGACATTAAATACAAGATGTAGTGCACCTAAACTTTGACCTTGACCCCTTTCTATGTTCAAGGTCAAATAGAGAAAAAACATGATTTTAACATAACTTTAGATACCTTAGACATTTAGACTTCAAACTTGGAATATGCAGAAGACACATAGGAGAAAGGTGTATGTGATCAAAATTTTTGACCTTGATCCAATGTTTATTGGGTCAAGGTCAAACTTTCACAACAAAATAGAGTTTAGGCCATAGCTTGAATACCATTTGATATTAGGACTTCAAACTTAAAACATAGAAGGGAGACATTAAATACATGATGCAGTGCACAAGAACTTTGACCTTGACCCTTTTTTTGTTCAAGGTCAAATATAGAAAAACATGATTTGACCACTACTTGAGATATCTTTGAGATTTAGACTTCAAACTGGGAACATGCAGAGGACACATTGGAGAAAGTTTATGTGATCATATTATATGACCTTGATCCAATATTATTAGGTCAAGGTCAAATTTTTACATCTAAATAGAGTTTACGTCATAGCTTGAATACCCTTTGATATTAGGACTTCAAACATGTAACATAGAAAGAAGACATTAAATACAAGATCTAGTGCACAAGGACTTTGACCTTGACCCAAGGTCAAATAGAGAAAAAAAACATGTTTTGAACATAACTTGAGAATCTCTTGACATTTAGACTTCAAACTTGTAACATGCAGAGGACACTTAGGTGGAGAGATTATGTGATGGAAATTTTTGACCTTGATCCAATTATTATTAGGTCAAGGTCAAACGTTCATATGAAATATATTTGAATTGATAACTTGATACCTTTCTTGACAAGTAAAGACAACTTTAAGCCTAAATACACTACATCAATTTTTTTGACCTTGACCATTTTCTTCTTTTAAGATTAAATTAAGAAAAAAGCAAGACCAGACAATAACTTTAGATCCTATAAAAGACTTGAAAGATGCACTGCATTATTGTTTTTCACCTTCATAGTAAAACTGCATTTGTTAATGTTGTTAAAGAAGGGGAGACATGTGTTTTTTGTTAAAAAAACAATACCCACTAGTTTAGATTTAAGTTTTTTTCAGCATCTTTGTCATTTTTTATGCAAATATACTTTAATTTTTACTGGAGAAAAAAATTATACTTACCAGAAAATCTATTTGTACCGAAGTACCAAATAGTCGGTCTGCTTTGATGTTTCGCTTTCACTTTGATGTTTTGGTGACGTCACACAAGTTTTCATGTGTTTTTACATGTGGTAATTTTATTAATATTATTATATTGGACACAAATAATGACTGAATTTTTAAAAAATATAAAGGTACAAATAAATATAAAACAAGATAAAAATATTTTTAAAAATTTAATAAATTCTTAGGTGTTCGGATTTGCCCCGTCGGTCGAAATTACCCGGATTGACTCTAATATTATGTAGCAAAAAAAAAAAGGAAAAAGAAAAAAGTCTTTTCCATGTACTTCTTGTTCTCATAACCTTTAAATTCTGTAGAATCTATCTCAAGAGCATCTCTGGTCCTGTAAATCTCAAATTTAGGTAATAAAAAAAAAATCCCAAATGACATGTAGATTGATTTTTAAAGTGCATTTTAAATTGAATATTAATCTTGAATATTGATGATGAATAAAGATTTGAATAGGGAATAAACCTTCAAAGAACTTCTTTATCCAATATTTAAACTTACGAGACATCAAACAGGACATTGTACCAAAGAAGGTCAGTTAAGCCCTTCAAGCAGTGCTCATTCTTCAGCACAAAAAAGCATAACATTAATTCTTAAATGATGCTGATTTATTTATTGATCTAGTGGTTTATATTTCAAATGAATTCTTTTTTTTCTGGATCACCCTACTTCTGTTGAATATTCCTTAGAATCTCAATATGGCCATCAAAAGGATGCAAATGCTTCTGAACTGGAAGACGAGCAGCAGACAATGGAAATATGTATTCCATTGCCTTAATCCTAACATACTTGCAACAGCTTTACCATTTAGGAATAAAAATTGGCCATTACGATAGATATACATAAATATTGGTTAAGTATGCAAGGATGAGGACAAGCATGATATATATCAAGATGGCCTTTTGTCTGCCCCACATGAAATGCATCAATATATCCAATGGCAACTGATTTTAATCCTGAGAAATGGAGACACTTTATCGATCATGGGATTTTTGAAGATGAAAGTTGCAATCCTTTAATTACTGAAAAACCTGCTTAAGCATCATGTTTTCTGCTCTAATGAACTTGTCTTTGCAGAAGTTATGATGTGTTCCACTAATTGGAGATTTTTTGGTCATTAGTGTCAGTTACAATACTCTTTTAGAATTTGTTCCATAATTTGTTTCATAATTAAATATATCATTCACTATTGCTAAGTACTGTGTATTTATTACATTAAGAAAAAAAGTCAATGAAAGATAGCATTTTCAAAACTTAAGATGTAAAAGAGACTAGGCTAAAGGAATTCAAATTGAAGTACTTGTCACTTCAGATTACCTCTCTGATTGAGTACTAGTTACTCGGAACAATTGCACTTGGTAAGTACTACTCACTAGATAGACCTCTCTGGGTGAGTACTACTCACTAGGTAGACCTTCTCTTGGTGAGTACTACTCACTAGGTAGACCTCTCTGGGTGAGTACTACTCACTAGGTAGACCTATCTGGGTGAGTACTACTCACTAGGTAGACCTCTCTGGGTGAGTACTACTCACTAGGTAGACCTCTCTGGGTGAGTACTACTCACTAGATAGACCTCTCTGGGTGAGTACTACTCACTAGGTAGACCTCTCTGGGTGAGTACTACTCACTAGATAGACCTCTCTGGGTGAGTACTACTCACTAGAAAGACCTCTCTGGGTGAGTACTACTCACTAGGTAGACCTTCTCTTGGTGAGTACTACTCACTAGGTAGACCTTCTCTGGGTGAGTACTACTCACTAGGTAGACCTTCTCTTGGTGAGTACTACTCACTAGGTAGACCTTCTCTGGGTGAGTACTACTCACTAGATAGACCTCTCTGGGTGAGTACTACTCACTAGGTAGACCTCTCTGGGTGAGTACTACTCACTAGAAAGACCTCTCTGGGTGAGTACTACTCACTAGGTAGACCTTCTCTGGGTGAGTACTACTCACTAGGTAGACCTTCTCTTGGTGAGTACTACTCACTAGGTAGACCTTCTCTGGGTGAGTACTACTCACTAGATAGACCTCTCTGGGTGAGTACTACTCACTAGGTAGACCTCTCTGGGTGAGTACTACTCACTAGGTAGACCTCTCTGGGTGAGTACCACTCACTAGGTAGATCTCTCTGGGTGAGTACTACTCACTAGGTAGACCTCTCTGGGTGAGTACTACTCACTAGATAGACCTCTCTGGGTGAGTACTACTCACTAGGTAGACCCTCTCTGGGTGAGTACTACTCACTAGGTAGACCTCTCTTGGTGAGGACTACTCACTAGGTAGACCTCTCTTGGTGAGGACTACTCACTAGGTAGACCTCTCTGGGTGAGTACTACTCACTAGATAGACCTCTCTGAGTGAGTACTACTCACTAGGTAGACCTCTCTGGGTGAGTACTACTCACTAGATAGACCTCTCTGGGTGAGTACTTCTCACTAGGTAGACCTCTGTGAGTGAGTACTACTCACTAGGTAGACCTCTCTGGGTGAGAACTCTCACTGGATAGACCCTCTCTGAATGAGTATACTATTCACCAAGTAGACCTATTCAGGCAAGTAATACTCACTGTAAAGACCTGGGTAACTGTACCTAGGAACTATAGTCAGTTAAATGGTTTACAGGGAGAAATATTTTTAAATAAAAGAAGGCATCAACATTTTCATATACTGTAGACATGGAATCATGCATAGGTAATGCACATGAAAGCCCTATCTCTTCTCAATCAAATGTTATAAGGAAGTGAACCTGATGACCCCATATGGCAAAATAGCGAAGATTCAACTTTTCTTCAATGCAAATTAAATATATATTGGTAGTTTCTTAAGAAAGGTCTCGCCACAAGTATTACAACCATACAAAAGTTATGGCCAAGGTTAAAGTTTTTAAAAAGTAGGTCAAACTCCAAGGTCAATGTCAAAGGGTCAAAGTTCTTTATATCCAATGAAAGGTCTTGCCACAAGTATTACATATGTAAAGTATGAAAGCCCTTGCCCAAACCATTCAAAAATTATGGCCAAGGTTAAATTTTTTTAAAAAGTAGGTCAAACTCCAAGGTCAAGGTCAAAGGGTCAAAGTTGTTGGTATCCAATGAAAGGTCTCCTCACAAGGATTACATATTTGAAGTATGAAAGCCCTAGCCCATACCGTTCAAAAGTTATGGCCAAGGTTAAAGTTTTTACATAAGTACGGAAATCTCCAAGGTCAAAAGGTCAAGGTTGTTGGTATCCAATGAAAGGACTTGCCACAAAGAATACATATGTGAAATATGAAAACCTTGGTTTCTACCATTCAAAAGTTATGGCCAAAGTAAAAGTTTAAAATTTTTGGGTAAAAGTGGGTCAAACTCCAAGGTCAAAAGGTCAAATTTGGAGGTACCCAAAGAAAAATCTTATCACTAGGAATACACATATGAAATATGAAAGTCATAGCTCCACTAAATCAAAAGTTATGAGCTATAAGTTTTTGTGACGGATGGACAGACTGACAGACGACAGACAAATAAGATATAATGTCCCCTTGCTTTTTCGAAAGCGGGGGACAAAAAAAGATAGCTCTACATATTTCTTGCACATTATTAAAAAGATAGTTAACATTATTCGTTAAGATATCCCCCACATGACATTTGAGAGGAAACTTGTACAAATGAAGTCTATGTATATGCATTATGCCGTGGACACAGAACATTTCAAATAATAATAATTTTAATCTTACACCTATTTGCTAAGGGAAATTATGAAAATCATTTGTTTTTATTGAAGTTATTCACACAACTATCTAACCATTTTAGATTAAACAAAACTTGAGACAAGGTATTTTTCTGTAATAGGGTTTCTGACTTATAAATTTCAGAACCTATCTGGATAAGAACTACTCACTGGATAGACCAACCCTAGTGGAACTACTCACTGGGCACTGCTATCTGGGTGAGTACTACTCACTGGGAAGACCATTCTGAGGGAGTACTTCTCTCTAGGTAGATCTCCCTGGTGAGTACTACTCGATGGGTAGCACAATCTGAGTGAGTACTCCTCACTGGAGAGACCTTCTCTTGGTGAGTACTATTCACTAAGTAGACCTCTCTGAGTGAGCACTACTCACTAGGTAGACCTCTCTGGGTGAGGACTACTCACTAGGTAGACCTCTCTGGGTGAGTACTACTCACTAGGTAGACCTTCTCTTGGTGAGTACTACTCACTGGGTAGACCCTCTCTGGGTGAGTACTACTCACTAGGTAGACCTATCTGGGTGAGTACTACTCACTAGGTTGACTTCTCTGGGTGAGTACTACTCACTAGGTAGACCTCTCTTGGTGAGTACTACTCACTAGGTAGACCTATCTGGGTGAGTACTACTCACTAGGTAGACCTCTCTTGGTGAGTACTACTCACTAGATAGACCTCTCTGGGTGAGTACTACTCACTAGATAGACCTCTCTGAGTGAGTACTACTCACTAGGTAGACCTCTCTGAGTGAGTACTACCACTAGGTAGACCCTCTCTAGGTGAGTACTGCTCACTGGAAAGACTTGTCTAAGTGAGTGCTTCTCACTGGGTAGGACTCTACCAATAAGAGTACAAATTACCTGGTAGGCGTATCTGAGCATATATATGTTCCTGGATAACTATTTTCTCTGGACTGAGTAAGTAACTGTAACACTGTTTATTTTTTGGTCAACATGCACACTTAGCTCTGAAATCATTCACCATGTATAAATTCAGAGAATTTAATATCAAAAAATTAAAAGACCTGAGTGCACTGTAATACAATACCATGTGCATATTAATACCATATAAGTGGAAATTTTAGCGAGGCGCAAATTTAGCGATTTGTCCTTAAAAACTCGTATTTTATTGTTGGCAAAATGTAATTTTAGCGATTTTAAAGAGATCACTATAGAAGCTACAACAAATAAAGCGCAATTAATTTTTAGCGATATTCAATTTTAGCGATTTTGGCACCCTGCTAACAATGCCAAAATTAAATTCTCGCTAAAAATTCTGCTTATACGGTAGTATTTAATATGCACCTGGTATTATTAGTTACACAGTCAGTTAGTGACCTAATACGGATTCATACAGGGTGTGAAATGGAAATCCGTATTGGGACTCGGCTTCGCCTCGCCCAATACGGATTTCCATTTCACACCCTGTATGAATCCGTATTAGGTCACTAACTGACTGTGTTACGAATTTATCCCGCTGAAGACCTTTTTCAGTACAAAGAAATATTTGTGCATATTGTGAAAATATTAAGTTTTAATCCAATAACAATCAACATAAAATATCGTTACGGTAACAAGAAAT
>NW_026931088.1:0-4602 GCF_032062105.1 Saccostrea cuccullata | reverse complement strand
TTCCCCCACCTGCCTACCCCCCAAAGGGGGCTGCATCCCTTAACCCCCATCCCCCCAACCCCAAAAGTGCACTTGGTTGAACCCCCATCCCCCCCAACCCCAAAAGTGCACTCAGTTGAACCCCCCATCCAGGCTCCTTATACTACTACCAATTACACTAGAAATATAGCTTTTGATGTATTGACGAGTAGACGTAGATTTACTATCCATATTTGTAGTGTAGATAATACCATTAATGTGAGCGACAATTTAGTTCATTTCTATATACACTTTTTGTTTAAAAATAAACAAATTTTCATCAGATAGTTTGTACACAAAATTATCAGTCTTTTCTCTTCTTTTCAATGTAGTCTAGATATATTATTTCAACATCTAGATGTATTTATGACCCTTTCCTTTCAAAATCATGCAATGACAAAAATGAACTTTATATGACAAAACTATTTCAAAATTGCATATAGTTACATGTAATTGATTGTCTTTTGATTTTCGTCGTATCGGGAGTTTGCTTATTTTAAAGACATTTGCATACATGTTGTAGGTATATTTTAGGTCAGTTTAATAAAATTTGTTTGTGTATTATTTGAAATTTCTACAAAAATGGAAATCTAAAAAAAACTTTAGAAAGCATATTTCAAAATCAATAAATTAGTTTAATGTGTTTGAAAACAGAATGTAAAATTCATTTCTATATTTGTTTTATTATTGGAATACTTCTAAAAAGCTTGCATGTGGTTTTGGTATTGAAATCATTGTCATCAACTCCAAAAGAATGTGTGGGGTTATAAAGTTTCAACGTCGAAATTGGAATCTTTTAAACTGACATTCCAAAACTATGATGGACTGTTTAGGACCGTTTAAAGGTAGGATTGTAGGAGTAATATATATGATTAATTATCGAATACCATTCTAAAAGCGAAGGAAAGCATAAATAACACGGACAAATGCCTGAAGTAAGCGACAAAAAAGCCTTCGACTTAAATCGAAAATTTTTTACAATGCTGGGATCTGTGGCTCTTTGCTTTTTCCTTATTCCGAAAATTTCTCAAGCAGAGCCTTACTGTTTTGCAGCTAATCTGAGCTTGGCTGTGTTTGGCCATTGTTCATATGGACCTTTATTTCCGTGATGTATGTATTGTAGGTGAAGCATGTCACTCGTTATAGAAAAAGCCCCTCTATTAGTTATTAATTAAAGGTAGTAAACCATTTATAAACAAAATCATAGCCTGGTCCTCCAGGTTGTGGATTTTAGGCAAGAAAGTAATGGAATCGGCAACAAGAAAAGATAATTAAGAAGAAAGTCAATTATGGTTATTAATAACATATTAATTGATAGGTACAATAATTCAGCACAGTGTGAAGCAACCATTTAAACCTCTAGGACCCAAAGCAATCAAGACTGTATGCAGTTACCCAAACAATGGAAGTCATCTTTTGCTTAAAAGTATGTGAAAGCTGCACTGGAACTATCTTTGATTTGGGTTGTTTTTTGGTAGTCCATGATTGTATATAATAGTCAAGCATATGTACTTTCGACTTTTTGTCTATGATTTTTATGCAAAACTGCTGCATTTATTAAGATGTTCTTAACAGCTTAATGAAGCAATGCAAGCTTAATCTATCAATTGTACTGGACCTGTTTGAAATTATAGTCATTAACTTTTGTTCACGATAATTTGATCCTAAAATGGAATCAATGTAAATCAAGTGCTGAAACAGTACCACGGCAGTGCTTCTGAACCAACTTATCCTGCTATAAAAAATGGGATGCCAATATTTTCATAATTACTGATTTTGTTAAAGTCATGACATACATGTATTTACAAAAAATTCCAGGCATTTTACTCTTCATTTTGTGTAACCTTTGTATGAATGTACTATATCTACTTCTTCTTTTCATGCGCCTGGATCGATAGATCCGAGGCGTATGTTGTTTTTGTAATGCCCATCTGTCTGCCTGTCTATCTGACTGTCTGTTTGTTTGTTTGTTTGTTTGTCTGCAAACTTTAACCTTCGCTATAACTTTTGAATCATGAAAGATAGAAAATTCATATTTGGTATGCATACTTCACTAATAAATCTCTTTCAAATGACACAAAGGCCAATGAGCTTGTGCCCTTGACTGACCTATGTGCTAAAATATCTTTTGTATGCAATTTTTAACCTTCGCCATGACTTTTGAACCAGGAAGGATAGAGACTTTATATTTGGTATGCGTATTCCACTAAAGGTCTTTAGAGCTCTTTAAAATGACAAAAAAGGTCAATGACCTTGTGACCTTGACTGTGACATATATGCTAAATATAGCTTTTTGAACCTTCAAAATAACTTTTATACCAAGAAAGATTGAGACTTCATATTTGGTATGCATACTCCACTAATTTAGTTCTTTCAAATGACGCCAAGGTCAATGACCTTAAGCTTGTGACCTTGATTGTTGTCTATATGTTAAAAATAGCTTTTTCGAATTTTGTTGCCGCCGGGCGCATAGTGTTTTACAAACACATCTTGTTTTTTTTTTTTTATAGATTGTAAACCTATGGTAGATTCCAACATCATGAAGACGGAAACATTGAGCACCAAGTGTAGAGTGAATCACTGCTCTCAATGTCCAGAGGATACAGAATTCTACTGCGAGACCTGTAAACACAGCCTTTTTCTAAACTGTAAAGAGATCCATGTTATGAGTCTAGATACACTGCACCATGATGTTGTAATAAAACAAGAAACCTGTATAAGACATCCAAAAAGGATCTATGAACAGTACTGTAAGTCCTGTGAACTTCCAGTTTGTTCCCAATGTGAAAATCACAAACAACACAAAATATTGGATATCAAGGAGGCGTATGAAACAAACCGACAACAACACAAAGAAATCATTCGCAACATCAGAAGCGAGCTTCTCTATATTAGTTGTTTTCTTCAAGCAAAAATCCACTCTGATAAGAAAAAATTGTGTAAAGAAATTTACGATCATTTGACATTGATGTCAACAAAAGCTCAGAGAATTAAAAATCTTATTGATGATGTGATATGTGATGTTACAATCAGGTACAGTTGTAAAATGATTTATAGATTACTGAAACAAAGAACGAAAATAAAAAGACATCTTACGATCCTTGAGATCTTTGACCAGAAAACGGAACAACATACCAAGAGATCATTAGAATGTCTATCATTTATGAAGAATATTTCTAGAAATAAGATGATGGCCACTTGTTTCCTTACAAAGCAAGCCTTTCCTTCCTTAAATACAAAAGTCAACATAGAGGACTTGACTGAAGGATTAGGAGAAATTCGAATTATAGATCAAACAGGAAAGAGAAAAATTGAAAATAAATGTCTTCTTAAACTTATGCCTACACCTGTGTTACAGAAGACTGTGGCGGTGAGAGGTATTAGTTCGGTAAATCACATTTCCACCCTGACATCAGAGCGTGCCTGGGTTTCGGAGCAGGCCTGGAACACGGAGCGGATCTGGGTCAGTGATGATGACGATATCTATTCGACAAACACAGCTGGAGATGTTATGTGTCACGTGACGGATGTGCTCAAAGAAAGTTGGTGGGGAATCCATTCTGTGACTAGTGACGGTGAACTTATTTACATAGACAAGGAAGGCAACATTGACTCTCTGCAGACTATAACGTAAAAACTACGATAGTATCAAAAAGAGAACCGTGGGAACCATGTTGCGTCTATTGTTCTCATACAACTGGAGATCTGCTGGTCGGAACCGTGAGACATGCTACGTACACGGGCAAGATAACTCGATATAACAGTGAGGGACAACATGTCAACAATATCCAACAACATCATCAAGGTCATGAACTATACAAACGTCCCATCTTTGTAACAGAAAATCGTAACGGAAACGTAATTGTGACCGATTCGACCCAAAGTGCCGTAGTGGTGACAGACCATGGAGGAAGGCATCGTTTTACCTACACAGGGTCTAAATCAGAGTTACCGTTTACTACTATTGCCATCTGTACAGACGCATTTTAACACATTTTGGTGTATGATAATTATACAAATGCAGTGCAGATGATTGACAAAGATGGCCACTTCCTGGCAAGTTTACTTAGTAGACAAGAACTTGGGAAAAATTTAACGCAGTGTCTGAGCTATGATCACAAAACACACCTTCTTTGGGTTGGGTCAAGCAATAATATATTGTCTGTTTATAGATATATTGATAGAGAGGACTTAAGGACTGGTAGGCCACTAAGTATTTACTAGATAGTGGATTGTCCTTACCCCTTCCCCTAACCACCACCACAACCAACAACATTTTTTTTTACAACAAATCATACCATTTCTGGCATATGAAAGATATTGCTTTTCAATTTATTCAATCACTGTTCCAAAATAAATGTAGCAACCCTAGATCTATGTTGTCACATATTCAAGGTGCATGAACACAGATTTGAAGTTAATTTTTTCTGTATAATATCACGACATATATTTTAGTAGCATTTTACACGAAAATATATCAAAAATTTTATTTCATCTTAAAGTTATTAAAACTTCATATTTTTAGACGGGTTTGATTGACACATCCTTGCACTTTCACAAATTTAATTTTGATTTTATTCTTAA
>NW_026931087.1:0-45554 GCF_032062105.1 Saccostrea cuccullata | reverse complement strand
TTATGTTCCCATACAAGTTGTAATCATATGCTATGTCATACGGGTCGGACTCAATTCTCAAGGTCCTTAGACGATTAGAATCATCGACAGTTTGAAATACGGTGTCGTTAACCTCGTTAGTGAACCCTTTATGTCGTCCAAATTCGTCGTACATAAAGTTGACTTGGGATTGTGAATCTTTGATAGATTTTAACCTATCATCATCAGTATATTTGAACTCAACATAATTGTCTTCCGATTCACGGAGTGTCAATCTCTGAAGCTTATCATAATAGTAAGTAATCTCTCTTCCTCTTTGGTCCTTGTGAACAACAGCATTACCAAAACTAAGATAAGTATCATTAGAATTGTCCGGATATATGATGGTATGTATAGAATTGTTGAGTGACCTGAACAGATAGTAAGGATTTACATTACCATCTACATAAATAACAAGATATCCGTCGTCGTTATCCAAATATCCAATACTATCGCCATTGGCATCTTGCACTTCTGTTATTTCTCCACTTGTTATAATTTTATTTATGACCTGAAAGAAAAGAAAATATATAAATGTTTATGTTTATCAGAATATTTTTTTTCATTTTTGCATATGAAGGAAAATAGCTAAAGCTTCAAGTGGATAGAATAAAGCTTCAAGTGGATAGAATAAGAGCTGTACTCACCAAATCTCCTTCAATCGTTTCTTCAGCATTTTGTTTCCTTGCGGCTTTCACGATGGGATACCCATTTTTCTTATGTCCTATGATTTTTCCTTCATGAGATATCCAATAAGATTCTTTTGTGTTATGCGGTACTTGCATTATGTCGAGCCTTCCGTTTTGAAAATCGTGATAGATTTTCTTTGAAACTAGATCATCATTGATAAAGTTTTCGTCTGATCTAAGAAGATGATTAGGGGTATACCGGAAATCTCTTCTCATACCTCTGCCTTCTTTTATTGTCACAAGATCCCCATTTTCGTTGTATTCATAAGACAGGTACTGATTCCCACAATAAACGGAAGATAGATAGCCTCCTTCGCTATAGCCGTAGGAACTTGAAAACACACGTTAGTACGTATAACAGGTTTAAATAATGTAATTAAAATTTTCAATTCCTTTTTGACAAATTCTCCAGTAAGGTTAAATTTCACAAAATTGACCAGATAGTATACACTTATTTAATGACTACGAGGTAAACAGTCGAAATGTTGTCCCGAGATAGTGGGGGAGACCTGGGAAACTGCTGCCCGAGGCCGAAGGCCGAGGGCAACAGTTTCCCAGGTCTCCCCCACTAACGAGGGACAACATTTTGACTGTTTCACCGAGTAGTCATTGAATAAGTGTTTTATTACCTAACCTACTATATAATTAATTAAATTGAAATAAAAACACACAAACAATCAATAAAACGTTTTCACAACTGTTTATTCACATACTTGTCTATTAATTAGCTGAACACATAATATAAAGATTAAATTGATATTTTTAATTTAAAGTAATACTTAATAAATGGATTGTTTGTGTGTTTTATTTAAATTTGATTAATTATAGAGCAGGTAAATAGTGATGTCGTGATCATCAAAACGCTTGAATACCACGATGACGCTTTAAACAGTCAACAGTTCATTCTGTGGACCGGTCAACAGTTCACTGTTTCATGATCACGCAAAAACATAAAGTAAACCGTGAAATAGTTCAAAATGCCTTATTATAAATTATATAGTAGGTTAGGTAATAATGTTGATTATAATGATGATTAAGAATATTTGACATCGCACTTACCATTTCTCATATTCAGATGTCAGATTGTTATTTCTGGATATTTCAGCTATGTTGTTATTTTCATTGTAGATAACATCAACATCCATATACTCCGAGTGTAGAGCAGATAGACGATCGTTTGTGTCGTAGGCAAACTCAATTTTCTCATTTTCATGGATGACGTATTCAATCTTTCCAGTTGTGAAGTTGAAGTGAAAAACATCATTCGATTCCGTATCCAGAAATAATAGTGTATCTAAAATGAAAAAAAAATACTGGTGTCTATCGTCCTAAATAGTATCTAATTTATACAAAGGCAAAAAACACTACATGAAAAATTAAAATGAAATTCAAATCTAAAATGCACCTTTTTTCAAACTCGACTGAAGATAAATTATGATGTAATACCTTGAAATGAAAGCGTAAGATTTCCCCATTCTGCATTACTGTACGTCCCGATTCCATACGCTTCGAACACAATCTCCTCTCTTTTCCAATTTAGAACTGCAAGACCTTCGTCTAAACCAACCAAATATGTTTCCCTAGTTTAAATGAATATTAAATGGTTAGTCTGCTGCACTAAATAGAATTAAAAAAGTTTGAATATTTTTGTCAAGCATAAAATATACTTCAGAAATGTTTTTGGTTTTATACCAATAAGGCATCAGCCATCCTATTCCTACTGGACCTTTTCCTCTTCTTAGACCAAACCGTCGCGGATATAAACGGACAACATCTAGTTTTACTTCGTACTGACTTGCCTTTCCAAAGTCAAAAGTTTTCACCATGTATTTTTCCTCGCATAGACCCTCGACTATGTAAAGAAGATATTTAACTACATTGTCCAAACTATATTGCCGATGACCTAAAACAGATATTTCATTCATCACCTCCGTTATTTTATCACGAAGGGAAAACCATGATTCGCCAACAAGTCCAATGAAATTTTGCCAAATATCGTCCCAAACAGTATCCTCTATAAATGTTGGTTTCATCGTAAGCTTCATGTTCATATATGAATGTTTTTCGTCCGAAAATCCCATCCTTGATACGACTACCTTCATTTCATTTGGTACGTCAGGAGTGGCTGACCTGATTTCAAAGTGCAGTCTGCTTGCTTCAGATGGTAATAATATACCAGCTGGACCATCGGAAGATCCGGTTACAATTGTTTTACCGCTAGTCCAATCACCATCTTCAAAATCCTGAATATACTTTAATTGTCCACCAATTGCTTTAATGTGAACCAGTGGAGCATATATATCAGAGTCACCAGAATTTTTAATATCAACATGCATAGTGTCTCTCTGCCCAATGAAAAGAGTTTCTGGCATAGATATTTTTACTGTTATATAGCCATCTCTTCCATTTATAATGAATAAGACATTCTGAATAGTGGATACATCTTGAGTATCATGATCAGTCAGATTTAAACTATAAGTAGAGTCTTTATTCAAATGCGTGGCATCAAATGTTGCAGCAACTAGCGATGACGAATACCAGAATTTTTTATTATTCTGAACTCCGAAACTGGAATTAAATAAGCAGGCCGAAAAATTTTCCGGAAGAAGAGTTCCACTTATTTTCAAAGTTATATTTCCGTGAGCTGTTGCTGTGTTTGGAAAACTACTAATCACTTCAAATTTAGCCAGCTTAGGTAAAAGAGAGAGAAAGACAGGGCTGTGGACATTTCGTGAACCCGATGTCTTCATTAAAATATAGTAATTTCCTCCAAGTGTATTTGTCAAAACGATTTCTTGACGAGATTTAAACGGATCTTCAACTGAGAAGTCGAAATCATACTCACTTGGTGCGCTTTCATATTTAACATAAACTTCGTGAAACACAGACGAGACATTACATTCTGTACGGATGAGCATAGTTTGTGCTGCAGGAACAGAAGGTATTACAAAGATTTTTAGTTGATTTGGAGAAATATAAAAGGATTTATTTTGTCCAAGGTTGCAGATTGGAAATCGAATAAATGTACTGTTTATAGATACGCCAATATTGTTTGTTTGGTTAAAGTCTTCAAAATTTGTGCGACTTTTTACAATGGTTTTATAGTTTTCTGATGCTAACGGTGGTAGTTTAGCTGTATATGTCTCAACAATTCCCCCAAAGGTTCTGTTAAGAATGCTCGTACGTCCACACTGCATTTTACCGAGAAGTTCATCAGTAACGCTCCACTGACTATCCTGTGACAGATAAACAGAATCACATTTGTATCCACTGGCATGCTGTGAACCGTTATTCATGATTGACCACTGCACAGTTAACATTTCACCGTATTCAATCGCTTCTGGTGCGCTCACATTAAATACCACGATATCTGTCCGAATGTTTTGCTTTACTTTCAACACAGAAATTGCAATGTTATCGTTTTCGTTTAATTCAATTAATTCGTGTCGTGAATCAACTTGCACCACCAAAAAGTAGTCTTTACTCTCCATATCAAAAGGAAGTTGTATAAAGGATGAAACAGATCTCGTCCCATTCTTGTTTATAAAGTCAGATATTTTCGTGGTGTTGATTTTCCACTCAAACAGATCGTTTTCAATATTACTGCTTAGGTAAATCGCAACATAGAATCCGCTTTTTACATCACAGAAACCCGAATTACTTATGTTATATTCAACATTAATTAGTTCACCCGCTGTAAATGAAAACGCTTTTGAATCCATATCTACTTGAAGATTTGCACAAAATGTACGCATTTGATACTCTAGAAGATCTTTTATTGGAAAATATCCTTCTGTAGCAGAGCAATCAATTGTCTGAAGTCTGTTACTGGACTGGTAGTTATCCATATAATCAGGTAAAACAATGATAAAGTTTTCGTCATCGCTTATTTCAAACGGCAAAACAACAGATGTATTCACAAAGTAAGATTCTCCAGGTGATAATTTTCCAATATGATTGACAAGGGCAAGCTTTTCAAGTTTCTGATTGCCTTCCACATAACTGTTGCATATAAATATAGCATCATTCCACGATGTTTTTGAAGGTATATCTCCCTCATTTACAACTTTGTACGAAATGCAGAAAGACTCAATGTCATTCAACTGACAAGCACCTGAGGAAGTAACAGTTGCTTTCAAATCGACTTTCGGCAGTTCAGGAAAGGAAATTGAGTTATCACTTAATTTCCAGTTGTTACTTTCTGCATTCACCTCCTGTATGACATTTTTACTGTCTGTTGTAACATTGATATGAAAACGTCCAACTAGTGACGAAGGAACTATAAATGTCTTATTCACTAAGTACTCGGCACCACTCTCAAGCTGCCAAGACTGTTTCTGTGACGCTATAGTGATTTTACTCCTCATGCTACCTCCTGCTGCCTGTACACTAATATCATCATTCCAATCCCTATTTTCTTTCATATTATTTCCAGTATTTTTAACAGTCCAAATAACTACTATCAATCGAGATTGTTTCGATACAAGATAGCATTTAACTTCTGTAACTACTAGATCTGGCGATGGAGGGGATAAAACTTTAACTGATAAAATTTTCGAATTATCAAGCAAATTAGTTCCTTCAAATACTCCTCTATTATTGTTTATGATCAGATTCAAATGTCCAAATCCAATAAAATTTTGAGGAATCTGTACCTCAACAGTCCAAGAATAAGAATCGCCAAGTAATAAAGGTCCCTTCATTTTTCTGACAAAAGTTTCAATCATGAAATCATTTGGTTCAAATTTAATCTTCAATATATCTGTCCAAAATAATTTGTCTGATATTGCAACATTTGTAATAAGAACTGTCCACCTTACGAACATCTTTTCACCGCTAAAGATAGTTTCATTTAATATTTGAAAAGCTATAATTTTCAGATTTGGAACCTTTAAGGGGACAAAGATTTTCCGATTATCTTGGTTGTTGTTTTCGTCATGTTCATATATTTGCCCAAATTTGTCAGTATAAAGAACAGCAGATATTTGTCCATATATTCTTTCACCCAGTTTTAGCGACGCTGTTTGAGAGTATTTTTGACTAGGATTCAAAGATATTAATTGTATAGGGACATCAAAAGTATATTTCAGAGAATTGGAATTCTGATTCTGAATGGCAATGCCGTCCGTCCACATATTTGTTAGTGTTGGTCCACTTCCAGTATTTAGAACAGTCCAACTGACATTTAAAACGTTATAACCGAATTCATCAACATGTAAACTTAAGGACATCTCCTCAACTCGTAGGTCCGGAAGTAACTGGGATACATTAAAATGAATACATTGCTTGTTATTTTCTCGAGATTGATATTCAAACACTCGTTCACTTTCATCGGTGATAGCACATAAATTGTATTGTCCACTCTCAATAGTAGGGTTTATAACATAGAAAATGGACTCCGTATATTGCTGATACGGCTTTACTTTGTGATGAATATAGGTTTCTTCTAAGATCATTCTCCATTTCGAACTGGTTTCTAAAACCTGAAAATTAAAACTGGATGAACAAGAATCAGCATCAGAAGTTTGAACATTAACAAAGCAAAATGTACATTTTTATGAACATTTATTAAACTGAAGGGTCATATTTTGAGCAATAGATTAATTAAACAAATACAGAAATATTGCCCCTTTAAATGATTTTTTCCATTTATTGATAATAAATATCGGTATGGATTCACAGCTGAGATCAAATAAAGTTTTTTTCCTAAACTCACGATTGCGTCGATCCACGTGGATACATCAGGTTGACGAGATCCCTCATTTCTTATTGTCCACTCTATTTCTGCTTTTTCTCCAGTTACAAACGTAGGTTTAAAATTGACTATTTTAAGGTTTACTACTCTAAGATCTGGAGGAGGTGATAATGTTACTTCAAGAGGTTTCTGAAAAGAGAATTGTAAAATTGCATACCGATACATTTACATGTATCATGAAAGTTTGAAAGAACAAGAGTAGGTCAAGAAATTATATTATGGATCCTATCCCTCCGACTGAAATTATGCTGGATATGCATGAAGTGTTAATACATACTGATGCCAACCAATTATTGTCTTCGTCAGTGTACTCAAACACATTATCGTTTGCATCGGTTCGAATAAGAATGTAGAAAACTCCATAAATATTTTGAGGAATATATAGAAGTTTCTCTGTCAGGTATGAACTCCCTGCCAAAAGAACTTCATTTCTAGTTGTTGAATGCATGTATATGTCCGATCCATCTGTTTAGAAAATGACAAAACAAAAATATCAACAATCAGGAAAATGACAAAATAAAATAATTTAACTGTATGATAACAACAAAAATTATCTTAAACAAAATTTATGTAAACTATAATCATATTTTCAAATAATGTCATCTTATTTAATAAAATACCGTATATGGAATCCTTCGACCAATAAACGGAGTCGGTCCAACGCCCATACTTTGTTGATCCTTTACCGACATTCTTCACCACGTACTGTAGTTGGATATTTTGTCCTAAAACATTGATTTGCAAGAAATATAAAAAAAGACATTCAAAAATTTTTAAACTCATATTTTAAAGTGATATGTATAGGTTTACCAGAAAATGTTGATGATGGAATATCAATTTTATCGATTATCAGGTCTGGTGGAGGTGTAAGCTGTACATTCACAGTTTTTCTACTTCTAACAACATTGTTAGATCTGTCGTAATCTTCAAGATAACGAAAGGTATCCACGCTAACAAATATAAATGCTGTTCCAATGTCATCATCAAGTAATCTGACCTGAAAAATATTGTTTAAGTAATAATTTCTTGATTATTTGCATAAAACCTCAATTTAAAATTTTAATGACTTGTAAGGACACCTAGATTGTCTTTTTTAAGTACAAACTTCTTTCACTTACCTCGGTTATGCCTTGGTATGTGTCATTTTCTGCAATAATCTTTCGATGAATTATTGAAGCGACCTGTCTTGCGCTACTTATGTCCTCGGTGAATCCAAAATATACTCTGTCATACCAGTACTCATCGTAAGAAGTTGCTGCTTTGCCAATGTTTTGAACTATCCAACGAACTTCAAAGGATTGTCCTGAGTGGGCCACGGGAGGAGTCGTGATTTCAATTATAGAAAGATCAATGTATGATTTTGTTACGAAGTTCCATCGGGGGCTATACTGTGTAGTATTGTCATTGGTGACATACTCAACCTGCCAGTAATATTTTTCACCTTGTTGAAGATCAGCGCATTGAAACCACGTATTTGGTCCAAAGTAATTAAACATCTTTGGTCTACTTGCTCGTGCATTCCATACAAATAATCTGTAGTTTGCAGATTTTAAGCCTTCGGGCCAGCTAAGAAGAGGTCGCAAATCGGTTATCTCGCCTCTTTTTGGGGTTATCGGGTCTTGAGGATCCATGACTGTTATTGTCTGAAACCCTACAATTGTTTTTCCACAATTGTCAGAGACAGTCCAATTTCTCACGAAAGTAAACCCGCAGCCATTTCCTATTTCAGACGGATCCTTAAAAATAATGGATACCTCGAGTCCACAAGGGTGGTACACTTGAACTGAGGGTTTAAGAACATCCTCTGTAATTTGAACTAAAGATCCACATGCGATTACAACATCTGAGGGTAAAACAATAACTGGTCCACTACTAGATATGATACTGATTATCTGGGTCATCATATTCTTATTCCCTGCAAAGTCATATGCAGTCCACGATCTTCTTACTTTGCAATTATCGAGCATGAGATCAGTGTAGGTAAGGTTTTTAATACCAATGTTGTCTGTAGCATTTGGTTTTCCAGTAACATTCAGGGTAAGAGCATTTTGACATTCCACAGAGAGATCAGGCAGTTGTTCTATATACGGTAGTTCAAAATCTGAAGGGAAATGTGAAACTTTATAGTGTTACATTGTCAAAAAAGTTTTAGATATTCTTTAAATGACAAAAACGTCTTATTTCACGAAACAAAAGAAAGCTGATATGGGAACTTCTTAGTGAATAAACTTTTAAAAGGTATATCTCTATTTAAATGAATATAGATAAATAAAGAACGAATAATCACAAACCTGTTTCAAATTCATAGAATAAGGTTTTCCCTCTGTTTCCAGATTCATCAATGCCCACAACTTCGAATTTGTATTTAATGCCACTAACCAGATTAGGTTTGGTAATCAAATGATAAGTTCTTAATTGAGTACTACACTGAGTAAGTGAAGATAAGCTGTTTTTGTGTGCAAGACTACATAATATGCGACAACGCTCGTTGCAGTTCATCTCAAACATTGCCGTTTTCTGATTGCTTAATGCTGTTGGGGTTTTTGTCAATGTTAAAACTGGACCTGTCTTATCTATAACATAAAATTATAACATGAAATTATTATAATGCATTTAAGTATTAAATTGGAAAATGGTTGCGTCTGTACATCTTGCTTTTGGATTAATTTAGCTATTTGTTTGAATAAATATTCCTTACCAACGAACCATGTAAATGGTTTTAGATTAGCTGTATTATTTTCAAAATCTGTTCCTTGAACAAACAAAGTGTAAAATCCTTCTTGAAAATCTTCAGATGTCCACGATGATTCGTTACATTTAATATTGGAGAAATGTGTTTCGTTCTGTAGAGTGCAATTAACATACAAGACAGGTTCATCAAAATCCCATTGCACAGTTATATTACCACCAGTTACAGTTGGATTACAAGCACAGAATGTCAAAATTGGCGGTGTAACATCTCCTTTGAAGTAAAACATAACTATGTATCAGAATAATTCTTATGCTGTTGTATTTAAGCAGTTAAAAATTTGTAGAAGACGAGTAGTGCGAAATAAATTAATCAGAAATGGTCTTTTTTATCCTTATCTAATTATGCCTTTCTTGTGATTTTTATGGAAACTCCGGAAATGAGATTGGAATGTAGTTCATAATTATCAATACCTGTTTTTTCTGCTTACTTTGTAGTTACAATAACTTGAAATTTGAAGAAAAAGATCAACAGTCGCCCGCGTGATGCAGTGGTTAAATTTGGAGTTGATCCTTAAGGCGCGGATTCGAATATAACTGTGAGACATGAAGACAGGTCCTTCGGATGAGACCATATAAACAAGGTCCTTAGTCGCAGTAGGAACTGGCACGATAAAGGTACCTAACTCCTCAAGTGCCATTAGTGCAGATTATAAGATTAAATATTCACCGGCAAGTAGTAGCGTCTCCATAAGAGTGAAAATTCTCAAGAGGGACGTTAAACAACAAATTTTGGTTTATGAGTACGGTCTCGTCGGAAGGACCGGTATCTACGTCCCACACTTGGATTCGACCATCAACTCCTTACTAGTATTCAGTGACCCTAGAGCATACACTCTAAGCACTGCGCCACCCCCTTGACCAATCATTTTGAAACACACAATTATTGTTTAATAAAAAAATCAGTCGTTCAAACGGATGATTATTAACAGCGATTGAAAAAAATCCTTGATCTTTCTTTGCAGAAATGATGGTAACTTCTGTTCGGGTTGGTATCTGAGTGTAGAATGCATGTAACAACTTATATTTTATAGAATAAATATGTTATTATTTAATATAAGTTGTTTCATGCATCATTTTAATGCATTTAACGTATTGCAATCCACTACTCTGACCTCCGACATCTCTTATCCTAATCAGTATTTGGATAGGTGACTGTTTGTTGTCAGTTTAACCAAGGGAGTAACAAAATCAGATCAGATCTGATTTAAAAATTGTGTTTTTTCTTAAACGATGTAAAATATTTTACACCGTCAAACACAAATTACAGTTATTGTCCAAACATTCATTAAATTTAAAAATGTACGCAAAATTATCAAGATGATGTGGCAATTATAAATATCATTGCCGTATAAAGAGTACGTAGTTGTCTGTTCAGAAGACATTTTTATAGCCCCCGCTTGAAAAGCGGGAGGTTATATAGTATTCGTTAATTCCGTCCGTCTGTACGTCTGTCCGTCCGTCCGTCTGTTCGTCCGTCCGTCCGTCCGTCCGTCCGTCTGTTACGCTTTGGGGTACCCATCTCTTATCAGCAGCTCCTCTCATACCACTGAATGAAATTTGATGAAACTTTCACAGAATCTTTATTACATATTGCCATTGTGCACCTCCTATTTTACTTTTTGATCTGACATATATTTTGGATTTTCCAGAGCAAAACATGGACACTGCCATTTTATTCATATGGAAGGCGGGGGGTATCATTTAGTGAGCTCATTGCTCACAGTACCTCTAGTTTCTATCGCTATTCCTAACTGCAAACATTTGAGTGACGTCCACACGTACGATGTATATGAATACAGTTCAACAATAAAAGAAAAGAAATATGTTGCAGTGGTTACTTAAATCCTATAAGACCAGCGAAAATAAAAGAACTTACTGACGCGGAAAGTCCAATTATTAGGGTCCCAAAGGGCAGACGATTCAGCTCCACAGCCAGTTACACCTTTGGCAATACCTGTAAAATCAAGTTCTCATATCTGTATAATTATAATATTAAAGAATTCCAACCTCCATAGATTACTCCTCCATCGATAAAGATATCAACACTGATATTACTACAAGACAATTTACCCATTTGAAAAATTGAGGTTTATGAATGTTTATAATGTATTATATATTTTTGTGCGAGATCTTTATGTTATTTTTTTTTGTTAATATCCCAAATCCAGTGAATCGTGAATTTTTTTAATACCCCCGCTTGAAAAGCGGGAGGGTATATAGTAATCGTTAATTCCGTCCGTCCGTCCGTCTGTTACGCTTTGGGGTACCCATCTCTTATCCGCAACTCCTCTCATACCACTGAATGAAATTTGATGAAACTTTCACACAATCTTTATTTCATATTGCCATTGTGCACCTCCTATTTCACTTTTTGATCCGACACATATTTTGGGTTTCCTGGCCTCAGGAAAACATGGACTTTTTCACCAGTTATAACCATATGGGAGGCGGGGGTATCATTTAGTGAGCTCATCGCTCACAGTACCTCTAGTTTAAAAGACCTTATTCAATGGTACAAGTATTCAACTCTGAGCGTGAATCTTGTTGATATGCAATAAAAACATATTCCCCATCTTACATTCCTTTTACAAAGCTCGTTACACTTTATCAATATCAAACTGCGCTTGACAAACATAATAAGCATATGACCACTGACAACCAAATCACAAAAGGAAATATAAACATTTATCTCTAATAAAATATAGTCTTATTTAGGAAATAAGATAAAAATTATAAAAAGATTATAAATACAACTGATTTGAAATGGATAATTTGTCTTAGCATTTCAAGTAAGAAATCATCTTACAAGCTACAATTTGAGGGAAAATTATAAGGTTGGAGGGCGATGTAATAGGCACGTGCACATGAAGAAGAATTTCATCATACATGTCATATAAGGCACATCTTTTTTTGTCATTGGCAAATATTCCAAAATGACACTTACAGAGGTGTTAGACTCTGTGGTATACTTACGCCACTGAGCATTAAGTATTGTTTATGTAATTGAAAAAACAAACACGTTTAATCATACGAATCACATATTTTCATTTCTAGCGAAAGGGGAACATGTTAATCCCGCACTGATAACAGTATTAAATTGATATCCTTTTTTAATAAAAAAAAATGCTATATAGAGCATGAATATGATCGTATTTCAAAGATTGGGATATATATTATAACATGTATTCGTCCTCCGTATGACATTGACTAAACTTTACAAATCTTAACTTATCTCACACATCAACTTCATGCAGATTAATATGGAAGGAACCAGTGGTTAGCAAATTGTATATCAAATCACGAAAATATTGGATAATTTTGATTATTTATTATTTCTAAAAAAAAGAAATCTACTATGAGATCAACTGTTATGAATTAGCTTGGAACAGAAATTAAAATTATCAACTTTTGCTATTTTGTAAAATGCTAGTGATTTTCGTAAAGTTTCTGGGAAGGGAAGACAAAGACTTGAGTTTTGCCACACCATTGATATTTTTTCACAGTTTGAGAAAATGGTATTTTTGTTTTGAAATTAACATATAACAGTGTATTGTAGAAAAATAAAATAGAAGGAAAAACTATACCTGGGTCAAGTTTAATGTAATAATGTTCTTTTTCTTGCAGTTTAAAATCTATTGAAATGCTCAGAATCCAGCTTCCAGAACCGGTGCTATCCAAAGAATATACAGCTAAATCACTTTGTGAAACATCTATTTTTGAAACGAGATTGCCATTTTTAGTGTAGAAATAAATAAAGGCTCTTTGGACTGGTTGCACGACCTGAAGACATAATGTCAAAGTATTTTGTATAACAATGCGTGTGTACTTAATAAGAATTATTTTGACAAATAAATGAAAATTTTAATTACAAAACGTATTATCAAAAGTCCTCTTGGTGTCCCAATATAGTTAACAATGAATACTTGACAAAAATAGAAGTATATCATGTTCAATATATTTCGAAATATTTCAAATTTGCAAATCATAATCAGGTTAAATCATTTCAATATTGATTCTTTCTAATGTTACAGGTTATTGTTAGCTATCGATCACGGAAAACATTTTTAAAAGTACCTGTAAATCAAAGCTTATGATGAAGTTATTCTGCGTGGGTAGTATTTCTCCAAGTGGCTGATAAGAAATGATTTGTGGAGGCTCCACTAGGAAAAAGTTTGAAAAAATTATTTATAATGTTTGAATTTCAACGTAAGAGCAGAAGTGGATAAATAATTGTAGTCTTAGAGTATCTGTTTAGTAACGGAAGCTTTGCCCACTCTTTATTCCATTGTTCGTGAGATTAAAAACTCATTACCATTATGTAGATGTTCAATTAAACGAAACAATTACAAAAAATTGAAATACCTCCGACAAAAAGCTTGATACAGGTTTTCTCTGACACCAAACTGAAAAAAAAATGGAGGACACAAGGCTAAACATGAGTTGTTAACAAGCAAAGTTTAACATACAGTTATACACAATAATGAATAAGATATGATAGAAGAGCACGCGTAAATCGATGTGTGAGTGTTCACATACCTGTCGGAGTCACTGGCAGTGTAACAGAAAGTTTTTTCACCGGCCTGACTTGATGTTGGGGTCCAGGTAACATTTACATATGATTCTCGACTTGACATGGCGTATTTCTGTAGAGTTGAGGTCGTCAGTCCAGGTGGTGATACAGTGGTTATTTCAGTGATGCTTTGGAGTCATAGAAAAGTAAGTAATGCTAAAACATTATATACAGCAAAACGTTGTGATCTCTAGTATATTTGAAATACCATTATCCTATACATCTACATCGCCATAATTTTATATTGTGAATCAAGCGGATCTTTTGGAAACACGGAGTATACTATATGAAAATCATAAATGTAAATTTTGATAAAAAAGAATATACCTATGTGCCCAATGTTACATACAAAATTAGTGTATGTGTACTAAAAAGCGAGCCTGAAATTTTAGCATGAATAATTAAAAACGATCACAATCAAATCCTTCTTTTTTAATTCAATACACGATAGAGACATATGTAGCGTTAATTCATGATAACGCCAACAACTCCATGCATATAGACTGCGCTAATATTTGAATACGCCAAATTATGTACATGTACAGCAATTTGCTGTGAAACTGCAAGATTTACTTGAATAACAATCTTCTCTGGTGAAAATAACTAGAATCTTCAAGAAAATTAACAAATGGTACTTTTATAGAAATAAAACCTCACTTTACTCCGTCCGCCCCGCTCCGAGCTATGATTTGTTCTGTCCAAGTAGAATTGATTGGAATACCGACACAGGCACCATCTAGTCGTGTTGGCATAACAAACTTTGGTTTGTCTTGACAAGGTTTATCAGAAGAGAAAACGTTCACCAGGAATTGAAGGGAAACACTACTAAGCGCATGAGTAGAGTTTAGTGGACTGAAGTCTTCAATTTGTATGGCAACAGCGTACCATCCAGTCGTGTACTTTGCAATGTATGAAATTTCGCATCGTTTCTTAAAATAAAAATACTCGTTAACTTTACCAGATTACCATCGATACCGGTTTATTCTTTTACAGAATGATATAGTATGATACTTCCAACAGTATTTCGAAAACAAACTCCCATCTCTCACCTTTTAGAAATAAATATTAAGATATACTTGCTATTGTTATGCTGCTCTAAATTAGGAGACTTGAAAAATTAATATGTCTGCTTTAATACTTAGCACTTCATAAAAAAAAAGTCATAACCTACCACCCTTATCTTGCTCTACCCCAGTGGCTATGACTTGAACAAACTGAGTTTTCAAGGTACTGGAATGCTTATATATAAAAATGTCTCATTGCATTTCTTTCATTTTCAAGGCAAGATGTTAAAAAGTTTATCTTTCCATTCATATGTCGACACGACATTACGGTGAGCTCGAGATAAAAGATACCACAGAATCTAATAAAAAAGCTATATGATAAACGTAATGACTTTAACTTTTCATCCAATCGTCAGCTTCCCTTACTTATGAAGCAATAAAAGTTCATCACCTGCATAAGGGGTTTATATCTCTCAGTTGATTCGATCCACAAGAACACGTTCTACGTGTGTACAATTTCTAAAACGAGGTAAATCATTGACAAACAAATCAATAAAGACAAACAAAAATATCGACAGTCTCGTTTAAAGTCATCACTTTGTAAGATCTCTGGTCGATATAATGACATGTAAATACGTGTCTTTCAAAATAGGGCTAAATTTTATGTACGTAGAACGGATGTACGTAGAGTGCATTTCAAATGTAATTCAAAGTAAAAATCTGAAACTTATCCAGTGATACTAGAAAATATTCCAAGTTCATATCATATTCAAGTTCATACTACAAATTCAACTCGATCTTTTATTTGGTATTCTTACCTCATCAAGAAATGAATTTGGAAAAGAACGACAGACTCCTGCACATTCCCTCTTTGAGGATTCTGCCCATCTACATCGAACTGTGTCATTATCTTTGTCATAAACTAAAATTTGTTTGAGAAATATTCAGATAATTTGTTTAGATATGGCTAGTATATTTACAAATACTATACATACATCAAAAATCTACAAAGTTAACTGTTTACTTAAATTCATTATTTTATCACAAGCTTGCATGAAAATATAATAAGCACACAAATGTGAACGAGGGTCTGGTCCTCATTTTATCTACAGTTTTGCGAAAAATTAAAATTAAAAACAGTACCTGGTATAGTTATGTTGTGCTCACATCCTTGCTGTAGACGTATGATCGGAGGCATAGCAGAGACCGGGGATGAATTAATTTTACCAGTGTCACGTCGCCGGTTAAGGTCAACTGTTGTGCGCAGTTCCCATCTTCCTCCCCCAGATACAAGCGATATCCAAGCATTTCCAGTGAATCTAATCAGGTTTATGACTAAATAAAACTTGTGCTATATGGAAATACATAATGGCTGAAAATCTTTGACTGAATAAATATATTTTTAAGATCTTGCAATATTGATTAGTCATACCCACCCGAATTCAGCAACTTTATTCTGGAAGGTATATGTAATGCTTCGCTCTCCCTGCATCCAATCTTCCAGTAAACTAAAATCCGTGCAAACGACTCCAACATCTGAGATAGTTTGAGGAGAGCAATTGTAGCACACCACACTTCCAAGATTAGCTATGATATCACCGCCTTCAACAGTTGTTCTATCACATTGTGTTCGGCTGTTGTACGTATGTCTCCATGCCATCCGGAATGTAATTATGACCTAGAGCATAGATTTTTATTAAAAACATTCCACCGAATAAATATTAAAAAATATTATCTGAAATCAGATTTTTCAAAATAATGTGACAAAATGAAAATCAGTCTGTACTGGCCCCATTTGACAAATAAACCTTTCCTTTGTAAGGTTCATCACATAACGAAGGAAAACTGGAATTTAATCCGAAAATATATTTGAAATCCATCCCAAGGGTTGCATTGAGATGGACACCATCTAGCAGAAGAAAGAGAGGAAGACCAAAAGAAACATAGAAAAATGTTGAAAAAGAGATGGGAAAGAACAGCTTTGACATGGGGACAGATCCAGAGATGGACACAGGACACTGAGGCCAACATCGAAGCCTCTGGCGACGGCCTTTAATATGTGCTAACCAGCACGAAGAGGATTAAGTTAAGTAAGTAATCCGAAAAGGAGCTATCCAACTGACACATAAAAGTACAAATAGCTCCTTTTCAAAGTAGGAAAATCATATGTCTTTTGTTTTGAAATTTTTTAATGTTCCCAACAATTAAAATGACTTAACAATAACAAATCTATATCTATATATGGATATTTTGCTATAAAACATGTTAATAGTAACCTAAGAACAAGAATAAGCTTTATAATAAGACTTGAACTTTTTCAATCATTAGCTTCCCTTTTATTCTTTAGCAATATATATCCTTATCATCTGTATATTGAGGTTTATTGCATCACGGAGGACTGGGCTGCTCTATACATATAAGTTTAAGTGTTGGTGTATTGAGATTGAGGTGGGAAATGTTATTCAAAATAAAAAGTTTTCTAAACATTAAAATGATTGTCAATCAGACTGTTCTTTCTCGTTATAAATTACGAGATATATTATATATTTACTTCCATAAAGTGAATTTGTAAAATTTAATGTATATATATATATATATATATATATATATATATATAGTTTTGTGCCATGCGGATTGTGGGTTATTTTGCGTCTTTCCCACTCACGTTGTGGGTACCATGGATGGTTTATGGGTCATTATATATTGACCCACAAACCATGTGCCTAAAATTTTGTTTATGACAATAATATAGTAACTATATTCATTTTTTACAAAAAAAAAATTTTTGACCCATAATTACACAATCAAAAATTGACCCACAATGCACTTTTATATATATAATATCTTACCGCTGAGTGCATCGGTAGGATTTTGCGCGTGTCCCACAATATTTTATATACTTTCCCCATGAGTATTGGTGTGATAAGGAGAAACGGCTAGATTTTATAGCCTGATTTCAATGAATCATTATTAAATTGTAACGATGTTTTTTATTTATATGTATGAGATTTTATTTTCAATGTACTACATTGTATTTATAAATCTAAAAGAAAAAAAAATAAGGCTAATTTATTTCAAAACTTTTTATCGTACGATAGTTGTGTTCTTCTTAAAGTTTATATATCTAAATATAAATTCTTATAAAGATGTGAAAGAAAGCTTCAATAACACATTTTTTGAAAGAAAAAATGCGACTAAAATATTTCTATAAAGATCGCGCGTGAGATCTATGTGAATCGCGATGTTTCGATAATTAAAAAAATACGTTAGGTTGAAGTCTCAGAAAATCATTCACAACTTAAGGTTTATTCAGAAAAAAATATCACACATTAAGATTTAAGGTAAGTGTAATCAAATCAACAATTACTTTACATTTTATAGATGGAAAAGTATATACTCAGTATCGGACGGTGTTCTATATATCCAATGTACAATGTATTGACCCAGAATAATGAATAGTTGCCTGTATTAGGATCCCGCAATTTCTATATCTTTTGGGGAGGTCAACATTACCGCTACATTGCAAAAATTTTCAATTAATTTACGCTACATTTCTTTGAAATTTCGGGTGATCAAAACCGCTACATTTTATCAATAAGACTATGGCCGATACCGATACAAATCGAATCAGCCAGGAATGCCACAGAATTATTCTTGTAGCTGACCCACAACTCGCTTCTGTACATTGATCCCGCAACATTATATATATATACTTATAGTTAATGACCTACAATTCTATCATACATACCTATATAAATGTTTAAAAATATAAGTTAATTTAAAAAATAGAACATATATGACAGAAAATGTCTCTTAAAATAAAAGTTGAACGTGGATTAAGTAATAGATGAGTAGTATAAACGGCCTGGCCGGGTGGGTCAACTGAGTGCACTTTTGGGGCTGAGGGGGATAGGTGGGTCAACAGAGTGCAGCCCCTGTGAGGGATAGGTGGGTCAAGGGAGTGCAGCCCCTGGGGGGGATAGGTGGGTCAAGGGAGTGCAGATTAGGGGGTTCTAAGGATAGCCGGGTCAATTCAGTACATATGTTGCATCATCTTTTTAGATCTATTGCATCATCTTTTAGATCTATTGCATCATCTTTTTGATATCTATTGCATCATCTTTTTTTATACCTGTTGCATCATCTTGCAAAAATAGGTTGGACTTATCTTTCTGTAAACTATCTAGTCAGCGAGCTTACCTATGCATTGTGACGTCATAAACTTGGCAGCGACGTCATGTTAGTCCTTCACAAGCCGCGATGGCTGCTTATTTTGACACAATAACACAGACTTTCACAGCGCTTGAGACTTCATGTAATAACAGTATGGTCCTATGGATTTCAGTACCAAAACTGATTTTCTACCTTTTTTCTTCCAAGAAAGTTCTGAACAGCTGAATCCTGGATCAGCCTAGATGTTATTTCACTGGATTATTTAATGAATATTACTCTACTGAGTTACCTGGTTACATGGTAAGTTTTAACAAACTTTTCTTTATACATTTTCTATGAAGGTCGTCTTTGTATTTATTCATTATTACTGTGTTATATACCTTATGTTTAGAACATTCATATAAACACTGCCATTGTTTACCCTGAAATACACTAGGACACTAAAAGATCCTCAAAATGTTGATAAATCTTTTTTGCTTGAGTTATGATCATATTGTCTCACATTCCTTTTATTGGATCAGTATTCTAAATATTCTTATGAGGAGACTCCTAGCATATCTTATAAAATACTGATACATGCTTTTAAAACAACTAAAGTGATATTCTCAGTTGTCATTTCTAATATTTCTATGAATCTTTAATCACAGTGACCAAAAGAAGGATATGGAGATAATCAATCAGATCATATTATGCCAATGAATCTTTTGTCTCAAATCTTTTTTAATGAAATATACAGAATCTTTTGCCTTATTTGTCACTCATATTTTTACATTCTGGTGCAAAGTGGCCCAATGAAAGTGGGAAAAACTCAGTCTGAGCATCTCTGTAAATCTATAAACATGTGTGCCCCCCTTTTTTTTTTAAACCTTCATGTATATACATGTATGTATTTTATTTAGTCAGTGACTTCAAACATCAACATGTAAAATATATATTGAGTCCTTTAAAAGTGAATATACATGATTTGTACACCCTGAATATTCTGACATACTAATGGTGACATCAGTTAAAAGAGTAATTAGTTATGTAAAATTCAGTTTATATGAATGTAAATGGGGTATTTATTCTCAGTTCATGTAAGGTATAATTTGCATGTAACCCAGAGTGTATTTAATATTACTATGATGGGTCATTCTGTGATTAAATTTAAATCAGAAAAAATGTTTACTAAATTTTGGTAAAATACATATGGTATCTTTTACATTTCTGTCCTGTTTGTCTGTCAGTTGTTGCTTTACTTCCTTTGTAAAATGAGGTTAATTTGTGTATCACTGAATTGTATGATTTTTTCAGGATCAGCTGAGATGTTATTTCACTGGATTATTTAATGGATAGGCTTATTGGGCATATGGTTGGATATCTCTGGTAAGTTAGTTTTGTTTTAATTTTTACATTTACTATGAAGGTCATCTTTGCATTTAACTATTATTTATATGTAAAGTTCTATTTTGAATGGAAATGCTGTATTTATCCTCATTTCATGTGATTTACAGTTGTATAACCTGCATGTAACTCAGAGTGCATTTATTATTTCTATGATGGGTTATTCTATGATTGAATTTCAATCAGAAAAATATTCACTAAATGTTGGTAAAATACATGGTATCTTTTACATTTCTATCCCTTTTGTCTGTAAATTATTGCTTTACTTACATTGTAAAATTAGGTTAAATGTGTATCACTGAATTGTATGATTTTTTCAGGATCAGCTGAGATGTTATTTCACTGGATTATTTAATGGATAGGCTTATTGGGCATATAGTTGAATATCTCTGGTAAGTTAGTCTTGTTTTAATTTTTACATTTATATGATGGTCATCTTTGCATTTAACCATGATTATATGGTTACTTTAATTACTGTGTAATACTTATGTGATCTAATGTCTCTAACTTACATTCATATAAGCACACCCTTATTTAACCTAAAATGTATCATGGGATCTTCAGAATATTAATAAGTCCTTTTGTATAGATTATGATTTAATTTCATAATTCATTATGTATGTTACCCATGGAATTCAGACTTACTAAATGGTGATCAAAGAGATATTGATTGGGAATGTAATGAGAGAAAAGGATGAATTTACAAAAGATTTATCCTAATAGTAATTTGCTTTTGTTTTGATTCTAAATATGTGTGATATATGGTATACATATAATTTCATTTTCACTTTTGTTTCTTGGTAATGAGCTTTTCAAAAAATGAAGGACTACATGTTGTACTGTGATGATGCTAAAAAATGTATTTTTTTTTGTATGCAGTACTGACAGGTATTAAACAAAATTGAATCTGCTGTTAATAAAAAGTCTTTTAGTGTCTAAATAATTAATCTGATAATCATTTTATTTATGATATTAATACAGTAGTTGTGCTTGTTTATTATCTATAGATAACATGATGAGCTTTTCTCATATGGAGTTAATGTTAAAAACAATTTTTCGAGATTAAAAACAAATATTTCCATGATCTTTTTTTTTTTGGCATTGTACATGTTGTATTTAAACATGCATTGTTTCATGCAGTACTCTGTCATATTAACAAAATGGTTTTATTTCTACAGTCCTCAACATGGAAGATATGTTTTGTTCCTAACCATCTATAATCCATTCTCTATGAAGTTCAGACTGTCTGCTCTTCCTTTGGAAATACACAGTTAGTCAATCAACATAGAAACACACAAACTTGAAGGTAAACTTTCAATGAGATACAATTGTAATTTTTATTTATTTATTTATTTATTTATTTATTTATTTATTTATTTATTTATTTACATATGCATTTTTATATTTTGGAATTAATAAGTAAATGATATATGATTTTTTTTAAAATAAAGAGGGCTTGGTGGTCATGGTCATGTTTAAACCATATTGATATCCTTCACAAGAAAAGGCATAAAAATCATGATCAAATTTTAAAACTAAAATGTATGAAGTTTTTCTTTCCAAATGATAGTCAACAGCTGAAGATAGCATATCTATAGAATAAGTTAAATATGGCTAATTTGTTAACCCCCAGCTTCCTTAATAGCATAGTTGGTAAAGATAAGAAGTTTTGACTCCAATTGCTAATAAAATTTCTGAATTTTTCATTTAATATTAACATTATATCACAGGGTAAAAATACTATAATGTGGCCCATCAGGATGACCATAAAAGAAATCTTAATGACCCTCTTGATTATGTATAAATACTGTAACCATATAACTGATGTAAGATGATCTGATTGTTTGGAAATAACATTCCCTGGTGTTTCTACTACCCAAGATATTCTTATGAGTGTATGGGACTGCTGTAAACCTTCTCCTGTTTATAAAAATAATACTTTGGAGCATGACACTTTATTCATTTAAGGTACTTTCAATATCATTTCTATGAGTTTGTGTTCTTTCTTTTATAATAATCTAGTGTTATATCTCCTTTAACCTCATTAATATGTATGCTTCCAAAATCTTAGATCTGTCTGTATAGTTTCTTCAGCTCTTTGAACACAAATACCCTGATTCAAACTTTTGAGGTAGACATCATAGAGACATCATAAATGATAATATCAGAATGTATATATCACAATCTTGATCATAAGGTCAATTTAAATGGTCTTAAGCACAACAAATGAAAGTGAAAACTTTTTTTTTTTTTAAATTAGAATACATAATTTTGTAATAAACAAATACTGGAAAAGTTACTCTCATAATAAGCCTTAATGTCCTCCAAGAGTTCAGTTTGGACTTCCTCCATTAATCCTTATATCTTGTAATCCTTGTATCTCCAACGGTTTTGTGGGCTAAAAATCATGTGTCTTTAACAACATTTTTTTCTGACAACTGTTTTCTCTTATCATCTATAAACTAGACTTCTTCTCTAGTCAAAGGTCTTTCAGAGTAATCCAAGTAATTCTTACCCTCTTTTGGTAATAAATGGTTATATTCTTCATTTGCTTCTTCTGCAATCAAGGGTCTTTCTATGTAATCTCTGACAACATTAGGTACACCCTTTTCTGGACATAATTGATTATATTCTTCTTGAGAAATGATCTCAATAGTGCCATCTTTTTATTTTAACTGGTATACCTCTGTCTATATCTTTCTCTGAAAGAATTCTCTTTCCAAACTGAATTTTACTCATTCCTTTACTCTTTTCTTTACTGGAGGTGTTACCCATGGTTAATATGAAAAGTCAAAATCTGATATTACACCTTGTATTTATACCCTTTTTGTCTATATTTAGAATTCCATCAAGCTTATATTACATTAAAAAAAAATTTTAAATAAGACATTATTTTTTATTTTCCAGGATATTCTAGTGAGGGCTTATGGAAATGATCTATGTCTACTCTCAGAATGGTGAAAGACTATCAGATTATGCAAAGACTAACAGAATATCCTCTCTTGGAACACTGAAACAAGAAAATCAAACAGGAGGAGGATGGAGGATTTAAGAAGAACATAGATAAATATGATTTCCAACTAATTTAACCAGTACGATCATAGACTGTGGTTAACAGGATGACAAAGAAAGGACCCAGGATTGTATCTTTTACTGTCAGACACTGACTATGGATAAAGTGTAATCATTTATCAAACTGAGATCTAGTCAATCAAGTATTGAAAATATGATTTTCTGATAGCATGAGCTCTTTAAAAACTAATTCTCACTGACCTCAAAGTATGTGAATGTGACTTTTATTTTTTACCATTTCATATTGAAGACTGTTGTTATGTATGGGAATTACACATTAAAACCTTTTATTTTTCATCTAATTTTTACAACCCCCTAGAAATTAACACAGATATCCAGATGCTGGATTTAATGTTATTATTTAACTTTCCTGGAATTGTAAATATATTTTGTTTGTGTATGTATCATGTTTAATTTTGAATTTAAATTGGGTCTCAATAAGACCCCCAATAAAGATGCAAGTGTCCCATAATCTGTGTTTTAATAATATCTTGAATATCTTTATCATCCATCATACTAATTACATATAGAATGGTTGTAGGAATACACTTTGTTGTTAAGGACACTTTGTCAAGGTCAAAGCATAAGATTATTGAGATGACTTCTTTGACAATAATTTGTAACTTACAAACTTCACATCATAAGTACAAACTCAGATTTAAGAATCAATAAGATATTTCTATAGAGTTTTTGGATCATTTACTCCTGGGTAAAAGTTAATTACTGAGATTACTGATTTGAATCCTGTAATGCAATAACTTAAACATTGTGTAA
This sequence comes from Saccostrea cuccullata, assembly GCF_032062105.1. NCBI lineage: Eukaryota > Metazoa > Mollusca > Bivalvia > Ostreida > Ostreidae > Saccostrea > Saccostrea cuccullata. The sequence continues at coordinate 21,365 of NW_026931087.1, read as the reverse complement.
TAACTTATAGACTTTATAAAAATTAGGTGCAAATTCTTAGGAAAGGAATGAAATGTTAATCAAATGTACAATGTTCAAAGGTGTTTATATGACTATTACTATGTAATACCTTGGGTTTCTGTAAAATTCCTATATTCACTACATAGATAAAGACCTGTATAATATATATTTTAAAATATGCTGAAGGAAAAAAAAGTCAAAAGCTCTCCCCTTCATCTCTTTCATATTCTGTCATACACAACAATAGATAAATTGCAGTCTTATAACAAACTGATGTCTAATCAAATCCTAGAATTGATATTGTGATTTTCTGATAGTATGAGATCTTAAAAAAAAATAATTCCCAGACTTCAAAGTATCTAAATGTGACTTTTATTTTTACTAATTCATATTGAAGACAGTTGTTATGTATGAGAAGTATACATTTAAACCTTTTATTTTTCATCTTATTTCTACAACCCCTAACAAATTACACAGATGTTTAAAATTATTACTTTCCTGGAACTGTAAATACATTTTGTTTGTGTATGTATGTTTCCTATTTTGAATTTAATAGGTCTCAATAGGACCCCCATAAAGATGTAAGTGTCCCCTGATCTGTGAATCTGATGTAATAATATCTTGAATATTTCTATCATCCCATGGACTTCATGCTTACTACACAGAACAGGTTAGAGTAATACACTTAGTTTTATAGGACACTTTGTCAGGGTCAAAGCATGAGATTATTGAGATAACTACCTTTGACAATAATTTGTAACCTGCAAACTTCACATCTTAAGTAAAAGAAAGATTCGGAGATGATCTATAGATTTTTGGATCATTTTCTCCTGGGTAAAAGTCAGTTGGTAAGATTACTAATATGAGCTTTGTAATGTTGAAACTTTAACATTTTGTTATAACCTAGAGACTTTATATCTGTTATATTGGGTGACATGGCATATTCTTTGGAAAGAATTGGAAATGTAAATCAAATGCACAACAAGGATGTTTAAAGACTATTACTATGTAATACCTAAGAATTCTGTAAAAAAAATCTTATTATCACTGCATAGATAAAGACTGGTTGGAATAATATAAGTTTTGAACTAAGGTCAAGGGGAAAAACCCATTCATAAATAGATCTGCATGGGGAAGACTCCTCTAGATCTTCATTCAAAAGTAAAGAACTTTTTTTAAGTTTGAAAGATTAAATGGCAGCTTATCATTTGCTTGTGAATTAAAAAATAAATCCAAACATATACATCTTTGGATGATAATTGTAGAATTTTATCAGTCTTGATATCATCCTTTAATGTCCTTAAAATTTTAAGGACTGTCTTTTAGTTTTAGTTGAATTAGTTTCTTTTCTACATGTGAAAATGACATCATCCAAAGAAGTTCTTCATCTGCATGTTCTATGAAAAAGACAATTTTCATCACAGTGAAAGAGATTGTTTTGTTAAACATATTGCATTGATGCACAAATATACTTTTAGATTTTTAATAGCTAGGGTTCATATTTCTTAATATGGAATGCTAAGTACTGTTGATTTCAATTTTTTGTGAACAAAGAAAACTAGTAGAAAAAAAAATGTACATGATGTGTTATAAAAGCATGTGTAAACCTGATGACTTTATAATTGCTGGTTAAATCAATTAGGAATTTCATCTTTGTTACATTGTAAACATTTCTAAGTAGTGCACACATCAGAAACTCTTAAAATTCTGAGTATCAGGGTTTAACACAACATTTCCAAATGATTTTTGGACGCTTTTTATGTATCAATAAGACAAAACAGAATATCTGTTCACAGATGTTTCAAAAGGAAAACAACCACAAAGAAATGATTTGACATGTTCTTTATGTGATTCATGTAAAATGTATTTTAAAATTGTACCCTAACATTTATCTTTTGCATAAATACATTTTTTGTGGAGAATTTCTCATAACTTTGAAAAAGTAGTCTTATTGTATAATATGGTTAACTTAAAATTTTGTAGACTTAAAAGTTGTACATGATGTGTTACACATCTTAAATATGTAACCATTTTATTTCAGGGCATTCAGCATATATTGTGTTTTTATCTTAAATTTGTTTGTTCATGTAATCAATAATTTGAGAATACTCAACTCAAATTAGGTAATGCATGAGAGAATAGGCAAGAAAATCAGGTTTGAAAAATGGTTTTTACTATTCATAAGGGGTTCTTCTATATATTGAATCTATAAGTAAATTCAGTCTATACAATTAAGGTATTTCTGTATGAAATAAACTTGCATTTAAGCATTTTAAGTCAATTGTAAACATTACTTTAACCAGTTTTTAAAAATGATTAGATTCACTGTCAGCATGTTATTTCCTATAAAATAAATGAGAAAACAAACAATTTAATTTGAGTCAGTTACTTAATGTAAATACGAAGCATTGGAAATTGGGAATATTTCACAAAGTTGATTGAGCATAATTAATTTATACAAAATTTTATTCACATAAGTGAATGACATGGGCAGCAGGCAAAGCCTGTTTGAGCCCTCTCCCTAAAGAGAATAATTGAGCATAATTCTCACTAAGACAGTTGGAGTATTTTGATTTAAGCATTAAAGAAACCATTTCAATTTTCAATATACAAATCATGTTTATTCATGCAGTATATAGTTTACACTTGCCAAAAAGTAAATGGTTATCTCAATTCAGGATCAATCCAAAGGTCAAAAAAAGGAATGAAAAAAATATATCTTTTTTATGTATCAAACATGTAGGTATTGCAATAAATTCACTGTATTCAATTTTTTTTTCTTTCTATGTATGAATAGCTCTGATTTAGGAAATCAAAATACAAGAAGTAAATGAATTATGTCAAATGATGAAGGTATACACCAGAAAATGACATGAACAGAGAATTTTGAGTTTCCCTCAAATATGGTTGCCAAGGGATGTGAAATAAAAACAAAATGTGGATTCCTTTATTAGGATTGAGACTTGTACATATTATGAATGATGGATACCATGACATTAAGAATGACATGAAAGAAATAAGTTTGATTCAATTATATAAACAGTTCTTCATCCATACAGTCAAAATGGAGGGCATATATTTTTCTTTATAGGCATAAAGTAACAAACACTCACCCAATCCATTAAAATTTTACCCTTTGAAGAAAAGGAACCTTACTTGCTTTTTTAAGTTAACATTCATATTTTTGTGTTTGACAGGTAGAGCAATGGTTTCTAACTAGTATAGTGAGAACTTTTTATTTAAGAATCATCAGATTGTTCTGATAATTTGATTAAAATAACTGCATGACATCAATTAATTTGTTCATACAAAGGAATACAAGCTTTTTCAGGTTTCCTCTTTACTCAGATTAGATTGTGTTTTGCTAATATATCCAACATATAAGATACTCATCAAAGTTACACAAAGGTAAATAAATGACCTTATTAAGTTTTTAGTCAAAAGGTTAAAGAGATGTGGACATCTGCTAAATTTAATTGTTTAGTTAATATTCAATAAACATCATGGATAGGTTAATTAAACAAACTTCATATATTTTGCATTCTCAGGTCAAAGATCAGCACAATTTTTTTTTGCTATACCATTGTTGTCCATGAATTTTATAACACCTCTATTGACTTTTCAGGTTCAAGGTTAATGTATTCCTGCTACAGTAAAACTTCATTATAAGGATCTCATAGTGATATTTTTTTTATTGGTAAGGAATTAGATATAAAATCTCCCAACTCTTTCTATAATATGTCACTGAATGTGCTTCTTCATTTTAGAGAGTTTTACAAGCAAATCATATAATGACTTTCAATCCTTCAAAACACAATATGTATGATATGAATATGAATCTTGAGATTCAGACTTTCAGCCTTTTAGGCTTTCAGATTCTCAGACTTTCAATCTTTAAAAACTTTCAATCTTGAGGACTGAATATTTTAATATTCATTTTGTCTGTCTTGTCTTTTATGTCATTATGTTTAATCCTTAGTAATTTAAACTTTTTATGTTTGTAAAACCAGAGTGTGAAAGTACAGTGTTTGTGTAATCTTCTTAATGTTTATCTATAAATACTGATTTTAATACAATCAAATATAATTTTCTGATGATCAATATTTCCAACTGAATTCAAAGACAAACTGCCTGACTGACCTATACATATTTAGAATTTCAACATCATACACTCTTGAATATCCATAAATATCAAAATATAATGATTCAGCATTAGCTATCATCCATACACTTGTTAACCTAAGGAAGGCTCTTATCATAAGTTAAACCCATGAAATTCCTCATGCAATTTTGAAGAATTTCTGTTATAAAAGATGCTAAAGACAAAAGGCCCATAAATTTCCAAAAAGTAATAATTTTTAAAACTATATATCCACAATAAATTGGGGAACATTTGAAGAACCCCTTTTCTTTATAACTCATGACATTTCATGCAGATAATGGCTATAATGTGTGAACAATCTTTATGAAAAAAGGATGGTGTAAAGTTAGTCTCACCCAACACCCAAGGGAGAGGGGAAGGGTGTTAAATAAAAAAGAAAATTAAAATGTTAAATTAAAAAAAAAAAAAAAAAAAAACTTTTAGAAAAATTAATCTTATCAATTTAATTCAATTTTATAATTTTTTAACTTTAAAATTCATGTTACCTGAACAAAAAACAGGGTTCAACCCCCTTCCCCTCTCCCTTGGGTGTTGGGTGAGACTAACTTTACACCATCCTTTTTTCATAAAGATTGTTCACACATTATAGCCATTATCTGCATGAAATGTCATGAGTTATAAAGAAAAGGGGTTCTTCAAATGTTCCCCAATTTATTGTGGATATATAGTTTTAAAAATTATTACTTTTTGGAAATTTATGGGCCTTTTGTCTTTAGCATCTTTTATAACAGAAATTCTTCAAAATTGCATGAGGAATTTCATGGGTTTAACTTATGATAAGAGCCTTCCTTAGGTTAACAAGTGTATGGATGATAGCTAATGCTGAATCATTATATTTTGATATTTATGGATATTCAAGAGTGTATGATGTTGAAATTCTAAATATGTATAGGTCAGTCAGGCAGTTTGTCTTTGAATTCAGTTGGAAATATTGATCATCAGAAAATTATATTTGATTGTATTAAAATCAGTATTTATAGATAAACATTAAGAAGATTACACAAACACTGTACTTTCACACTCTGGTTTTACAAACATAAAAAGTTTAAATTACTAAGGATTAAACATAATGACATAAAAGACAAGACAGACAAAATGAATATTAAAATATTCAGTCCTCAAGATTGAAAGTTTTTAAAGATTGAAAGTCTGAGAGTCTGAAAGCCTAAAAGGCTGAAAGTCTGAATCTCAAGATTCATATTCATATCATACATATTGTGTTTTGAAGGATTGAAAGTCATTATATGATTTGCTTGTAAAACTCTCTAAAATGAAGAAGCACATTCAGTGACATATTATAGAAAGAGTTGGGAGATTTTATATCTAATTCCTTACCAATAAAAAAAATATCACTATGAGATCCTTATAATGAAGTTTTACTGTAGCAGGAATACATTAACCTTGAACCTGAAAAGTCAATAGAGGTGTTATAAAATTCATGGACAACAATGGTATAGCAAAAAAAAATTGTGCTGATCTTTGACCTGAGAATGCAAAATATATGAAGTTTGTTTAATTAACCTATCCATGATGTTTATTGAATATTAACTAAACAATTAAATTTAGCAGATGTCCACATCTCTTTAACCTTTTGACTAAAAACTTAATAAGGTCATTTATTTACCTTTGTGTAACTTTGATGAGTATCTTATATGTTGGATATATTAGCAAAACACAATCTAATCTGAGTAAAGAGGAAACCTGAAAAAGCTTGTATTCCTTTGTATGAACAAATTAATTGATGTCATGCAGTTATTTTAATCAAATTATCAGAACAATCTGATGATTCTTAAATAAAAAGTTCTCACTATACTAGTTAGAAACCATTGCTCTACCTGTCAAACACAAAAATATGAATGTTAACTTAAAAAAGCAAGTAAGGTTCCTTTTCTTCAAAGGGTAAAATTTTAATGGATTGGGTGAGTGTTTGTTACTTTATGCCTATAAAGAAAAATATATGCCCTCCATTTTGACTGTATGGATGAAGAACTGTTTATATAATTGAATCAAACTTATTTCTTTCATGTCATTCTTAATGTCATGGTATCCATCATTCATAATATGTACAAGTCTCAATCCTAATAAAGGAATCCACATTTTGTTTTTATTTCACATCCCTTGGCAACCATATTTGAGGGAAACTCAAAATTCTCTGTTCATGTCATTTTCTGGTGTATACCTTCATCATTTGACATAATTCATTTACTTCTTGTATTTTGATTTCCTAAATCAGAGCTATTCATACATAGAAAGAAAAAAAAATTGAATACAGTGAATTTATTGCAATACCTACATGTTTGATACATAAAAAAGATATATTTTTTTCATTCCTTTTTTTGACCTTTGGATTGATCCTGAATTGAGATAACCATTTACTTTTTGGCAAGTGTAAACTATATACTGCATGAATAAACATGATTTGTATATTGAAAATTGAAATGGTTTCTTTAATGCTTAAATCAAAATACTCCAACTGTCTTAGTGAGAATTATGCTCAATTATTCTCTTTAGGGAGAGGGCTCAAACAGGCTTTGCCTGCTGCCCATGTCATTCACTTATGTGAATAAAATTTTGTATAAATTAATTATGCTCAATCAACTTTGTGAAATATTCCCAATTTCCAATGCTTCGTATTTACATTAAGTAACTGACTCAAATTAAATTGTTTGTTTTCTCATTTATTTTATAGGAAATAACATGCTGACAGTGAATCTAATCATTTTTAAAAACTGGTTAAAGTAATGTTTACAATTGACTTAAAATGCTTAAATGCAAGTTTATTTCATACAGAAATACCTTAATTGTATAGACTGAATTTACTTATAGATTCAATATATAGAAGAACCCCTTATGAATAGTAAAAACCATTTTTCAAACCTGATTTTCTTGCCTATTCTCTCATGCATTACCTAATTTGAGTTGAGTATTCTCAAATTATTGATTACATGAACAAACAAATTTAAGATAAAAACACAATATATGCTGAATGCCCTGAAATAAAATGGTTACATATTTAAGATGTGTAACACATCATGTACAGCTTTTAAGTCTACAAAATTTTAAGTTAACCATATTATACAATAAGACTACTTTTTCAAAGTTATGAGAAATTCTCCACAAAAAATGTATTTATGCAAAAGATAAATGTTAGGGTACAATTTTAAAATACATTTTACATGAATCACATAAAGAACATGTCAAATCATTTCTTTGTGGTTGTTTTCCTTTTAAAACATCTGTGAACAGATATTCTGTTTTGTCTTATTGATACATAAAAAGCGTCCAAAAATCATTTGGAAATGTTGTGTTAAACCCTGATACTCAGAATTTTAAGAGTTTCTGATGTGTGCACTACTTAGAAATGTTTACAATGTAACAAAGATGAAATTCCTAATTGATTTAACCAGCAATTATAAAGTCATCAGGTTTACACATGCTTTTATAACACATCATGTACATTTTTTTTTCTACTAGTTTTCTTTGTTCACAAAAAATTGAAATCAACAGTACTTAGCATTCCATATTAAGAAATATGAACCCTAGCTATTAAAAATCTAAAAGTATATTTGTGCATCAATGCAATATGTTTAACAAAACAATCTCTTTCACTGTGATGAAAATTGTCTTTTTCATAGAACATGCAGATGAAGAACTTCTTTGGATGATGTCATTTTCACATGTAGAAAAGAAACTAATTCAACTAAAACTAAAAGACAGTCCTTAAAATTTTAAGGACATTAAAGGATGATATCAAGACTGATAAAATTCTACAATTATCATCCAAAGATGTATATGTTTGGATTTATTTTTTAATTCACAAGCAAATGATAAGCTGCCATTTAATCTTTCAAACTTAAAAAAAGTTCTTTACTTTTGAATGAAGATCTAGAGGAGTCTTCCCCATGCAGATCTATTTATGAATGGGTTTTTCCCCTTGACCTTAGTTCAAAACTTATATTATTCCAACCAGTCTTTATCTATGCAGTAATAATAAGATTTTTTTACAGAATTCTTAGGTATTACATAGTAATAGTCTTTAAACATCCTTGTTGTGCATTTGATTTACATTTCCAATTCTTTCCAAAGAATATGCCATGTCACCCAATATAACAGATATAAAGTCTCTAGGTTATAACAAAATGTTAAAGTTTCAACATTACAAAGCTCATATTAGTAATCTTACCAACTGACTTTTACCCAGGAGAAAATGATCCAAAAATCTATAGATCATCTCCGAATCTTTCTTTTACTTATGATGTGAAGTTTGCAGGTTACAAATTATTGTCAAAGGTAGTTATCTCAATAATCTCATGCTTTGACCCTGACAAAGTGTCCTATAAAACTAAGTGTATTACTCTAACCTGTTCTGTGTAGTAAGCATGAAGTCCATGGGATGATAGAAATATTCAAGATATTATTACATCAGATTCACAGATCAGGGGACACTTACATCTTTATGGGGGTCCTATTGAGACCTATTAAATTCAAAATAGGAAACATACATACACAAACAAAATGTATTTACAGTTCCAGGAAAGTAATAATTACACCAAAGCTAGCTTTTAAACATCTGTGTAATTTGTTAGGGGTTGTAGAAATAAGATGAAAAATAAAAGGTTTAAATGTATACTTCTCATACATAACAACTGTCTTCAATATGAATTAGTAAAAATAAAAGTCACATTTAGATACTTTGAAGTCTGGGAATTATTTTTTTTTTTTAAGATCTCATACTATCAGAAAATCACAATATCAATTCTAGGATTTGATTAGACATCAGTTTGTTATAAGACTGCAATTTATCTATTGTTGTGTATGACAGAATATGAAAGAGATGAAGGGGAGAGCTTTTGACTTTTTTTTCCTTCAGCATAGTTTAAAATATATATTATACAGGTCTTTATCTATGTAGTGAATATAGGAATTTTACAGAAACCCAAGGTATTACATAGTAATAGTCATATAAACACCTTTGAACATTGTACATTTGATTAACATTTCATTCCTTTCCTAAGAATTTGCACCTAATTTTTATAAAGTCTATAAGTTATTACACAATGTTTAAGTTATTGCATTACAGGATTCAAATCAGTAATCTCAGTAATTAACTTTTACCCAGGAGTAAATGATCCAAAAACTCTATAGAAATATCTTATTGATTCTTAAATCTGAGTGTGTACTTATGATGTGAAGTTTGTAAGTTACAAATTATTGTCAAAGAAGTCATCTCAATAATCTTATGCTTTGACCTTGACAAAGTGTCCTTAACAACAAAGTGTATTCCTACAACCATTCTATATGTAATTAGTATGATGGATGATAAAGATATTCAAGATATTATTAAAACACAGATTATGGGACACTTGCATCTTTATTGGGGGTCTTATTGAGACCCAATTTAAATTCAAAATTAAACATGATACATACACAAACAAAATATATTTACAATTCCAGGAAAGTTAAATAATAACATTAAATCCAGCATCTGGATATCTGTGTTAATTTCTAGGGGGTTGTAAAAATTAGATGAAAAATAAAAGGTTTTAATGTGTAATTCCCATACATAACAACAGTCTTCAATATGAAATGGTAAAAAATAAAAGTCACATTCACATACTTTGAGGTCAGTGAGAATTAGTTTTTAAAGAGCTCATGCTATCAGAAAATCATATTTTCAATACTTGATTGACTAGATCTCAGTTTGATAAATGATTACACTTTATCCATAGTCAGTGTCTGACAGTAAAAGATACAATCCTGGGTCCTTTCTTTGTCATCCTGTTAACCACAGTCTATGATCGTACTGGTTAAATTAGTTGGAAATCATATTTATCTATGTTCTTCTTAAATCCTCCATCCTCCTCCTGTTTGATTTTCTTGTTTCAGTGTTCCAAGAGAGGATATTCTGTTAGTCTTTGCATAATCTGATAGTCTTTCACCATTCTGAGAGTAGACATAGATCATTTCCATAAGCCCTCACTAGAATATCCTGGAAAATAAAAAATAATGTCTTATTTAAAAATTTTTTTTTTAATGTAATATAAGCTTGATGGAATTCTAAATATAGACAAAAAGGGTATAAATACAAGGTGTAATATCAGATTTTGACTTTTCATATTAACCATGGGTAACACCTCCAGTAAAGAAAAGAGTAAAGGAATGAGTAAAATTCAGTTTGGAAAGAGAATTCTTTCAGAGAAAGATATAGACAGAGGTATACCAGTTAAAATAAAAAGATGGCACTATTGAGATCATTTCTCAAGAAGAATATAATCAATTATGTCCAGAAAAGGGTGTACCTAATGTTGTCAGAGATTACATAGAAAGACCCTTGATTGCAGAAGAAGCAAATGAAGAATATAACCATTTATTACCAAAAGAGGGTAAGAATTACTTGGATTACTCTGAAAGACCTTTGACTAGAGAAGAAGTCTAGTTTATAGATGATAAGAGAAAACAGTTGTCAGAAAAAAATGTTGTTAAAGACACATGATTTTTAGCCCACAAAACCATTGGAGATACAAGGATTACAAGATATAAGGATTAATGGAGGAAGTCCAAACTGAACTCTTGGAGGACATTAAGGCTTATTATGAGAGTAACTTTTCCAGTATTTGTTTATTACAAAATTATGTATTCTAATTTAAAAAAAAAAAGTTTTCACTTTCATTTGTTGTGCTTAAGACCATTTAAATTGACCTTATGATCAAGATTGTGATATATACATTCTGATATTATCATTTATGATGTCTCTATGATGTCTACCTCAAAAGTTTGAATCAGGGTATTTGTGTTCAAAGAGCTGAAGAAACTATACAGACAGATCTAAGATTTTGGAAGCATACATATTAATGAGGTTAAAGGAGATATAACACTAGATTATTATAAAAGAAAGAACACAAACTCATAGAAATGATATTGAAAGTACCTTAAATGAATAAAGTGTCATGCTCCAAAGTATTATTTTTATAAACAGGAGAAGGTTTACAGCAGTCCCATACACTCATAAGAAGATCTTGGGTAGTAGAAACACCAGGGAATGTTATTTCCAAACAATCAGATCATCTTACATCAGTTATATGGTTACAGTATTTATACATAATCAAGAGGGTCATTAAGATTTCTTTTATGGTCATCCTGATGGGCCATATTATAGTATTTTTACCCTGTGATATAATGTTAATATTAAATGAAAAATTCAGAAATTTTATTAGCAATTGGAGTCAAAACTTCTTATCTTTACCAACTATGCTATTAAGGAAGCTGGGGGTTAACAAATTAGCCATATTTAACTTATTCTATAGATATGCTATCTTCAGCTGTTGACTATCATTTGGAAAGAAAAACTTCATACATTTTAGTTTTAAAATTTGATCATGATTTTTATGCCTTTTCTTGTGAAGGATATCAATATGGTTTAAACATGACCATGACCACCAAGCCCTCTTTATTTTAAAAAAAAATCATATATCATTTACTTATTAATTCCAAAATATAAAAATGCATATGTAAATAAATAAATAAATAAATAAATAAATAAATAAAAATTACAATTGTATCTCATTGAAAGTTTACCTTCAAGTTTGTGTGTTTCTATGTTGATTGACTAACTGTGTATTTCCAAAGGAAGAGCAGACAGTCTGAACTTCATAGAGAATGGATTATAGATGGTTAGGAACAAAACATATCTTCCATGTTGAGGACTGTAGAAATAAAACCATTTTGTTAATATGACAGAGTACTGCATGAAACAATGCATGTTTAAATACAACATGTACAATGCCAAAAAAAAAAAAAAGATCATGGAAATATTTGTTTTTAATCTCGAAAAATTGTTTTTAACATTAACTCCATATGAGAAAAGCTCATCATGTTATCTATAGATAATAAACAAGCACAACTACTGTATTAATATTGTGGTGCTTCTGGTGTGGGTCCTAAGTGCACCACGAGTTCCGAGCTGCCAAGGAATCAAACAGACGTCCGATACTTTAGAAACTTTTAATAGAACTGACTTATGACGTATACAAAACATTTGCACTCCGAACCCGACGCCGAGCCCGACATTAATACAAATTCACTACACTACTCCCCTTTTTCTAAAAGGAATAATACATGAAATGAAAGCAAAGAAAATAAACATTAGTTAATTGTTCTGATATTCAAAGCTGCTTTAGGACGTGTATCTTGACGGAGGTTGAATCTTTCTTCCACATCTAGTAGTGGTCTCGTTGGTCCTCTGTTGGTCTTCCGCATCGCTATCCTGGTTCTCCGGTGTAGCCGGTCCTGAAGGAACTGTTTCCTTTTCAGCTTCATGTTGTATGGGTATATCAGGTACCACCCAGTTCTCTTCTACTGCAGTTTCCTCTGACTTGTCTTCTGTCTCGCCTGGAACATCAGCATCTTCTGGTGAGGTTGCTTGAGGGTCCTTTTCCTTAAAGTTGACACAATACTGGAGCTGTCTTCGTGCTTTCGATATCCATCTGGGCAGTGTTTCTTGGTGGCAAGGCTTGAGGCGGTCATGATGCAGTACTGTGGATCCCTTCTTTGTGATAACTTCATACAGCACTGCACCCAACTTTCTAGCAACTACTGCAGGCCCTTTCCATAACGGTTGTAGTTTAGGACTCTTGCCTACTTTCTTTGAGTCGTCCCGTATGTATACTAAATCACCAATGTCGTAGGACCTCTCGTACACACGCAAATCGTGTAATCGTTTTTGTCCTATCGATGCACTCTTCAAGTTTCCTCGAGCTATTTCTTGACATTTCCTCATTGACGATCGTAGTTTCTCCAGGTATGGTATTTCATCCTGCTCTGCTGAATGTAAGCCCAATATCACCTCTTGAGGAAGATGGACTTCATGACCTAACATCAGTCTATTGTGTGTGAAGCCAGTACTGGTATGAGGAGTACTTCGATATGCCCCCGCAAGCAAGGGAAGATGTTCGTCCCAGTCTTCCTGATTCTGGCTGACAAAGCATCGCATCATCTGAAGTAAGGTCCTGTTAAATCTCTCTACGAGCCCGTTTGAAGAAGGGTGGTAGGGGGTTGTTCTTGTTTTTGCCCAGCCCATCAACTCTGATAGTCTTTTCATCAGGTCACTATCGAAGTTCCGCCCTTGGTCCGTGTGAAGTTCTAGAGGCACCCCGAAGCGGGCAATAAAGTCCTTCACTAGTACATTGGCAATAGTCTCCGCTGTCTGGTTGGCAAGTGGATAACACTCCGTCCATTTCGAAAACTGGTCGACAAGAACAAGGATATATTTATTTCCCTTTTTAGATAAAGGAAAGGGTCCTAGTATATCCAGCTGTATTCTGTCCATGGGTGATCCAGCTTGGTACTGCTGCAATGAGGATCTATTTGTCTTGTTAGCCTTTTTACTTAGCGCACATTTTTCGCATGCTCCAACAAAAGTTTTCACCCAATCCGTCATATTAAACCAGTAGAAGGTCTGTCGAAGGCGCTGAATAGTTCTTTTAATTCCAGGGTGTCCCGATAATGGTGAACAGTGGGCGATGTCTATAATTTCCTTCTTCATTGCCTCAGGCACGATGAATAATAGTCGGGTCTCCTCTGCAAACGTCCATCGGTAATAAAGGCAGTTATTGCTTAGTGAGAGATTTTCTCTTGTAAGCCAAAAGTGTTTAAGGGCTGGTGACTCAGAAAATACTTCCTCTCGATTACTTGGAAACTTCCCTTCCACCCACTTAAAAAGCTTATGTAGCTCTGGGTCGTCCTTTTGTTTCTGACTCAATTCTTCATTTGTGTATTTGCTTAAGGATATAGGAGGACCTATTTCTTCCTCATCATCACTTACTGCCTCATCTATCTGTGTTAAATTCCGGATGGTACCCATCGCCGCACTTTGCTCGGGGACACTGTGTCCTCCAGAGCAAAAACTAGTATTTGGCCCTGGATCAGAGTCATCACAGCATTGGTCTCCATGGCTTGTCTGATGTTTAGCAAACACCATGCCAAAATCACTCCTTACTGCTAAGGGTATGACGTCATCTACGTCTGTGTGAAATCGAGACCACTCCTGATGTATTTTTGTGCAGTGTTTGCATCCGCCACATGGCAAGTCAGATAATCTTGATCCAATAGTGTAGCAGTCACATTGTGGTCCTTCTAGAGGGTATCTGGATAAGGCATCAGCATTGCCGTGGTTCAGACCTCTCCTGTGCTGAAAAACGATGTTAAACTGGCTGAGATGTTCTAACCAGCGTGCAAGTTGTCCCTGTGGTGTCTTAAAACGATACAACCAAGTAAGGGAGCCATGGTCGGTCCGCACAATAAACTGCCTGCCTAAAAGGTAGTGTCTGAACTTCTGCGTAAAGGTGACAATAGCAAGAAGTTCCTTGCGTGTAAAGCAGTACTTTGATTGTGTTGGACCTTTTCTGAGTCGCCTTGTAGTTGTGAAAGGACTGCTCCAATTGAACAGTTAGATGCGTCGGTATCTAAAATAAATGTATTCTGGGCTAGCGGATAAGCCAGAACAGGTGGGGACACTAGTTTCTCTTTTAAAACTTCAAATGCCTTTTGTTGTTCAGCTTCCCAATGAAATTTCACTCCCTTTTTGGTTAACTGGAACAGTGGTTCAGCTATTTCTGAATACTTGTCAATGAACCGACGGTAATAGTTAGTGAGGCCTAGGAAGGATTGTATGTCCTTGACATTATGAGGCTGAGGCCAGTCCTGTACAACCTTGGTAAGCTCTGGGTTTGCCTCAATTCCTTCTGCACTGATTCGGTGTCCTAAGAACAATACACTTTTCTGGAAAAAATTGCATTTAGATGGCTTCAGCTTAAGGTTGCTTTCTCTAAACCTTTGGAGGACCTCCTTAAGGTGTTCAATATGCTCCTGCATACTGCGACTGGCAACAATCACATCGTCTAAGTAAATCAACACCATATTCCACTGGAGGCCTTTCAAAATAAACTCCATTGCCCTTTGAAATGTCCCAGGTGCTCCGCATAGCCCAAAAGGCATGCGTGTATACTCGAATAAACCGTAGCGAGTAATAAAGGCTGTTTTCCTCCTATCAGCTTGGTCAACTTCAATTTGATGATATCCTTGCTGCAGGTCTATAGTTGAAAAAATTGTTGACCCTGCAAGAGTGTCCAGGCATTCCTCAATATTTGGAAGTGGGTAGGAGTCTTTCCTTGTCACATCGTTGAGCTTCCTGTAATCGATGCACCACCTTACCCCACCATCTTTTTTCCTCACCAATACCACAGGTGATGCCCAATCAGAAGTCGAAGGTACCACAACACCAGTATTGAGAAGGCTCTGCAAATGTTGTTCTTCCTCACCTTGAAACCCCAGAGGTGTTCGCCGAACTGGTTGCCGTACAGGTGGAGCATCACCTGTGACAATCTTGTGAGTGATCTTAGAGAAACATCCCATATCACTGGTACTTTTTGCAAAAACATCTTGATAATCCATTAACAAGGCTTTTATTTCATTTGCTTCTCCCTCTGAACGTCCCTGTATAGCTCTCTCCATTAGGTTGTCCAGATGCACTGGGACATCACCATCACACTCATCTTTCTGCTGGTGCTCTTCAACCTTGTCCATTTCAGCTTCCACCAATTTACCTAAATGCGTGCCTGCAGGCAACTTAAGTTCTTGGGGAGTTGGGTTTAAGATTCGAACAGGTATATGCTCATTCATATTTACTAGTACAGAACCAATATGTGCACCATTTTTAAGGATGCAGGATCCAGTACCCCAACAAGGTGTGCATCAGGTTTGTTGACATATCCATTAAGTACTGTCTCGCTCAGTGGGGGAAGTATGGTGTCAGTATCTACGCTAACTCTTGTGACATGTATCTCACTTGCAGACTCCATGTTTCCAAGCACAAGCTCTCCTCCAACCATTAGATCACCCTGTCTTGTTAAAACAATAGCATCAAGGGCCATTAGCAGGTCAATTCCAATTAGTACCTCATCATGTATGGGCGCAATGCAGACTTTCCAATCAACTGAAGACTTCCCCAAATCAACTCGCACTGTAACATCAGTAACTGCTGCCATCTTGTTGCCACTTTCTGCATTTAAAAGTGTTGTTGTTTTCTTACCGCCAGAATACACTAAACTCCTACTCCTCACAAAGTCTTCTGATAGCACAGTTACTTCTGCCCCAGTATCAATAATTGCATGAGTTTCTTCCCCATTTATTTGCACTGGTACTCTTATTGTTTTCCCACTCTTGGTTCCAATCTTGAATAATTTTTGCTGAGTCTCCTGTTCATTAAAGTGACCATCCTTCTTAGGAGACTGATATGGTGAATTCAAAGTTGGGCAGTTCTTTTGGAAATGGTTCAATTCCCCACACTTGTAACAACCTCTTTTGGGGGATGGTGACCGGCGGGATCTCATTTCTGTTGTTTTCCGCTCTATCAACTCCTTTAATTCCAAAATTGCATCCTTTAATGACTTTTCCTTTGTGTCCATTGAGGAGAGTGATCGCAAGTTTTCGTAAGCATTCCCTTCTGCGTTTTCAATGTTATGGGAATCCTCTTGCCAAGAGACTCTCCTTGAATGTCGCTGAAATTGGACATTTTCACGGCCAATTGTTGCCCTGAAGTTGTGCTGTAACTGTATAACATAATCTAATGCCTCAGATATAGTTTTCGGCATTTTGTTTAGGTTTTCATACCCAATTTTAGAATTTTCGTACCCTTTCAGTAAGGATTCTGCAGCTATTTCTTCTTGGAGCTCAATGTTCACAGAGGGAAATGCTTGTGAAACTAAGCGCCGGACATGCTCTGCGAATTCATCGTCAGACTCTCCCCTTTGTCGCACTTCTTCTAATCTTTTCCTTGCTGTAGCAGGTGGATCTTTTCTATTGAAGCGATCTGACATAAGTTTAAGTAGTTTAGGGAAGTCGCTCTGTACAGAACTCGGTAAGCTGCATAGATATTTTGAAGCCTGCCCCCTCAGACATTCAATGAATCGGTCTAGTTGTTCTTCTGTTGTCCATGCGTAGCGTTGCGCAGCCCTTTTGAAGGGTAGGAGAAATCCTTCCCAATCGCCACTTCCGTCAAATATTGGCAACTTCTGTCTTGGCATGTACTCTTGCTTGAAACTTGAAGCTCCCAGGCCTCGACAAGATTCAAAATTGTTAATTGTGTCTAAAAGTGGCTGAAATGGTACGTTGCTTGCTCCTGAAAGAGGAGTTGATGTAGGTTGTCTATTACTTGCACTGTTGCTACCTAAGCCATGTAGTGTGTGAGTGTTTCTCTGCATAACACGTCCTGATGGTAATGAGTCATTTCCATTTATGTTGTTTGGCCTGTGGGGTGTTGAAAACCCAAGCCAATCTTCATCACTTTGTGGTCGCTTTTCCTCCTGATCATGATGACATAGCCTGGGGCTGTCCCCTCGACTATGCAGCAACCCTGTCTTGTGGTCCTGTTGTGCATACACTTGCCTGGGGCTGTCCCCTCGACTGTGCAGCAATCCAGACATGTGGCCCTGTTGAGCATCGATTTGCCTGGGGCTGTCCCCTCGGCTAAGCGAGTGCTCCAAGACCTGTGTGATCCCTTGAGTCATGTCTAAGAAAATGCTTTCTTGTCTTTTCATCATTTCTTTATGATTTTCTATTGTTTCCCATAGAAGTTTCTCTTGTTTATTTATTACATCTATTTGTCTGTCTATGCTTCTTGACAAAAGTTGCTCTTGATTTCTCATCTTTTGCATTTGTGATTCAAAAGTTTTATCTTGCTTCCCTAACATCAAATTTGTTTCATGTATGTTTAAGGAAAGGTCGCCTAAGGTTCTCTCAACTTTTTCCAACACCCTGACAGTACCATTTTCTACAGACATTTTTAAACTAGCTTCTAACTTCTGATCATTGTCATTGTCTGTTGTTAGTGTGTCATCAAGCAAACTGTCACCGGTAGACATAATTCTTGTTTTGTGATTACAGTGTCAGTAATTCTTGTGGGTCAACACTCAAGGTTAACAAATCTGGTGTTGTATCAAGCCAACACTCCTTAATTATGTCCAATTCTAATCGCCTTAGCCACTTTTCCGACAATTTACTATCAGGATGAATTCCGTCTCTTAAGAGATTAAAATTAAAAGATTGTCTTCCACGACCTCTGACCTTTACAATGTCAAGGTGAAATTGGAGGGTGTTACGGCCTAATGATTGATTTAGATCAAAATTTTTCTGGTTAAGGAGTGTTATTTCTTCAACTAGAAACTTATCTGTGGCTTCAAAATATTCAGGGTGGGGATGGCCTAAGTAAGAATTGTAAATTTTTGCCGAGTACACTGGAATTGTAAGGAATTTTATAGAGCCTTTATTGGTGATGACAAAATGTTTTAACCTATGAAATTGCTCCAATATGTGTGTACTTGCTTCACCTACTGAGCTATATCGCAATTCAATTTGCCTTTGCCTGCGATTAGGCCCCTTATGTATTTTTTTTGTAATATCACACACACCTAACCAAACATACACAACAAGTGGCCTGTTTCCCTTAGAAAGTTTTTCTAACTCAGGTATTGCCCTATCAATTGCAGTGGCAGTAGGTGACCCTGGATAAGTGAGAAAATGCAGTGGAATATTATGTGTGTTGTGATGTGTTTGAAGGCAGTTTCCCAAACTATCTGAAATCAACACAGGCAATTTGTCGATTGGGGTAGAGGGAACTTGAAGTGGGTTTTTGTCTAAAAATTTTGTGATGCTTGACAAACTCATAAATAGCAAAAATTACCCCTCTTAATCTATTGATAAATGTAATGATGATTTTGCAATGAATAACACAAAAATATTAAAAACAACACAAATTTCCAGAATGCGGATTCTCACAATCTGATACAAAATTTAATTAAGACGCAGAAACACTATTTCGGCTTGTCCCGCCAAAATCGTGCAATAACAGAGGAGCGGATTCACACTTCTCTGAAACGCACGTGGTCGAAATTAAACCCGACTGTAAAATTCAATGAAACAAGTGCAAATTCACGCAAAAACTTAGCTGCATAAATTTACGACACTTCTGACACCAGTGTGGTGCTTCTGGTGTGGGTCCTAAGTGCACCACGAGTTCCGAGCTGCCAAGGAATCAAACAGACGTCCGATACTTTAGAAACTTTTATTAGAACTGACTTATGACGTATACAAAACATTTGCACTCCGAACCCGACGCCGAGCCCGACATTAATACAAATTCACTACAATATTCTGAAGATCCCATGATACATTTTAGGTTAAATAAGGGTGTGCTTATATAAATGTAAGTTAGAGACATTAGATCACATAAGTATTACACAGTAATTAAAGTAACCATATAATTAAGAAATAAATAACAAGTTTATAAACTTCAATGGGAATTGAAGTGGGTCGGTCACGTGATCAAATCCTGTGAAGGCCGAAGGCCTTCTCAGAAGATTTGATCACGTACCGACCCACTTCAATTCCCATTGAAGTTTATAAACTTGTTATTTATTACTTATATATACATTTGAGACAGACGATTGAATACTTTCAAATTTGAATTATTGCACTAACCGTCCGTCGTAGATTTTGAAAAATGACGCAAGGTGTAAATCGGCTTGCATGGCGGTTACGCTTCGAATTCATTAGGCTAAGGAATCTATTTCGAAGGGAATATTTTGTGAAAGGCTACTTGTGATCAGTAATAGTGAACAGAATGTTGTCTTGGAATATTTTATTCGTGAAAAATGATAATCGATCCTGAAAAGACACAAGAAACACGTCCGAAGTTTGATGATAAGAGGTTGGAGGAATTTCGGTCGCTGGAAAGGGATGGATGGATCCGATGGATTGAGACACTTGTCCGAGCCAGTTAATTTGCAGTTTGATCAAAAACATTCCACGGTTTCAGTATCTAAAGGCATACTTATAGTAAAACACTGATAAACACGGAGACAATGGCGACAGCTTTACATTGAACTACGAAAACGCCGAGGTGTTTGGCAGCTGTTCATGGCATGATTGCAAAGATATTTTCCAACAGATTTGCACATTTATCGTGAGTAAAATTTAAAGATAAAATAAAAGTTTATCATGAAAATTTAACCAAAGGTCTTTCCAAAAAATAAGGATGAACGTTAGAGACTGTGCAGCTGACAAAAGTGAAGAAAAATGTAAACAAACGCTAACGTTAGGCTCCTAGTTTTCTCTATGTACACGGGTTGAATCGATAGCCCCAAAACTGTATGAAATCTTGTTTACATTTAAAATAAAATAATTATCATTATACTTGCTTCTTTTATTCATTTTTGTACATGAAAAGCAAGTAGAGCTGGTCATTTTATAATTTATGTATCGGTAGATATTATTGCGCCGTGTGATTAGGTCACGTATTGACCTCTGACCTCTGACAAACTTCATACAGAATTGAAGATATTTTCTCTCTGTATGTTTATATAATGGAGAGATACCACAAATGTATATATTCATGGTTAAATGCAAAGATGACCATCATATAAATGTAAAAATTAAAACAAGACTAACTTACCAGAGATATTCAACTATATGCCCAATAAGCCTATCCATTAAATAATCCAGTGAAATAACATCTCAGCTGATCCTGAAAAAATCATACAATTCAGTGATACACATTTAACCTAATTTTACAATGTAAGTAAAGCAATAATTTACAGACAAAAGGGATAGAAATGTAAAAGATACCATGTATTTTACCAACATTTAGTGAATATTTTTCTGATTGAAATTCAATCATAGAATAACCCATCATAGAAATAATAAATGCACTCTGAGTTACATGCAGGTTATACAACTGTAAATCACATGAAATGAGGATAAATACAGCATTTCCATTCAAAATAGAACTTTACATATAAGTAATAGTTAAATGCAAAGATGACCTTCATAGTAAATGTAAAAATTAAAACAAAACTAACTTACCAGAGATATCCAACCATATGCCCAATAAGCCTATCCATTAAATAATCCAGTGAAATAACATCTCAGCTGATCCTGAAAAAATCATACAATTCAGTGATACACAAATTAACCTCATTTTACAAAGGAAGTAAAGCAACAACTGACAGACAAACAGGACAGAAATGTAAAAGATACCATATGTATTTTATCAAAATTTAGTAAACATTTTTTCTGATTTAAATTTAATCACAGAATGACCCATCATAGTAATATTAAATACACTCTGGGTTACATGCAAATTATACCTTAC